>NW_023396813.1:1237468-1320233 GCF_011125445.2 Fundulus heteroclitus
CTTGGAACCCTAACAAAATGTCAGTTGCAGTTACAACTCAAACGTCATTACAAAGGTTATGTAAATGAAATTAGAACATAATTTGAATTAAATTGCAATAAAGTTACACACAACATCCACAACAGAATCCTGAGGGTTTTCAGGGGCATTGGTGGCTCAGCATGGATCCAGAGAAAGATCGGCCACACCCCCACAACTTGAAACGTCTCTGAAGCAGAGACCATCCAGGTGGATTCACGGACTAAACTCTGATTATCCTCCTGTGCTTGTTCTCACTTAATGTATTTCATATACCAGCTTCTTAATCTGAATCTGGCTCACAATTTACGCCGCAGAATACAAACGCGAAGAAGTTTCATTTGTGTTCGATGACGAGCGAGAAAGCGAGCCAGAGAGATAACTGGTAGAGCGGCACAGAGTAACCAGGGGCGTAGGAAGGTTTTAAAATTGGGGGGGGGGGGGCAAATAAGATAGATGAGGTATTATAGCCAAATGATGAGCGGAGCAAACCAAAAAATCTTTTGGGTCCATAGGCAAGGAAAAGTGAAATGCACCCCTATGTAACATGTTTAATGAGCGTGCTGATTAAAGAAGCAATCAGTACATCTACATCTATATCAGCACTGTATGCTTAAGAGTTATTTTTTCGAGGCACATCATTATCCTCTCAACATTTAGGAGGTATTTACCAAACAAAGAACTACCCCAAGAGGCAACATATATTGACAGATTAAATTTGGTGTTACTGTGAAAAAGGCTGCCTTACGGTTTACTGTGTAGAGCCCTTCAAGGGGCGGGGCTTAGGTACCAGAGGGTAGCATGCAGACTGAAAAGGAGAGAGAGAAAAAAAGGAGCTGTAGAGTTTACCGTTCGTGGTTTGTGGGTTTCGTCAAGCTGTTGCAGTTTGTTGCCGCCTTCTTTCAATGTGTGTGCGTGAAATGCAAGTAAGTAATGTTGGGAGTCGGTGACATTGTTTGTTTAACGGAGTATTTCAGTTTGCCTTTAGTTTGAGACATGTTTTGTACACGTGCGCACTTAAGATCTAAGTAATGCTGTTTGCTTCCTCCTGCCGTGTATTTACTTAGGAAAGATATTTGTAACTATTAATATTGCAGTTTTCATGTGAGATATTAGTTCAGTCATTTGTGGAGGATTATTCACACACTGATATTGTATTATTGTTGTCTTTCTAGAAAACCGTACGCACTGTTACGGCAATTAGTGAATAAACTGCAAGGAAAAATTAGACCAGTTGGAGTACGACTCTGCTTTCTTCGGAGTTCTAACCGGACTCACCGCAGCGATCTGAACGTTCATACTAGCAAAAAGAAACCCTATTTTTCAATGGTCCTTCGAGCCGGATAGCAGATTGCTGTTTAAAGATGCAGAACCCAGAGTCAAAGGCATTGGACACTCGACCCAAACGAAGAACGTCAGTTCCTTCCTACCTGTCAGATTATGACCTAAGTGGAGCTGGAGCACAGAGTAGATTCCGGACAGCAACTGCAGGGGAATTATCAGTGGAGGAAAGGGCACTAGAATGTCCAATTAACAGATCTCCATCACCACCAATTAGTCAGAGCTCCAACATGATGAACATGGGGAATGACGAGGAGCAAGAACGAGAGCTTTGTGAATCTATGGAGCAAGTCACCGGGGAGCAGCAGACCAGCCAAGGTTCTGATTTTAGTGCTGCTCTCAAAGAGATGCGCCAAGAAAACGCTGAGCTTCGTAAACAGTTTCAGAGCCTGATGGTTGCTTTACAGTCCCAGCCAGCACCCCATCAGCCTCTATTCCCTCCTCCTCCACCTCAAAGTGTTTATAGTGGTGGTTATGGACCTTACCAACCCCATACCAATTCTCCAGCATACCAACAGCAGCAATATCCAACATACAGCTCCCAAGGAAATCTGGGATTAGATTTCACTAAACCTAGAGTTCCTCAAACATCAGGTGGTTTACCTCATGGTCTGTATTATGCAGACACACCGCAACAGAGCACATTTTCCTATTCACATAGAGATTCTAAATTTTTCCAAGTTCCCAGCTGTATTGAGCCACAGAGAGAGACCAGATACAGGGGACCGAAGCCCACTATCCCCAGATTCACATCACCAGATCCCAGAGAGTTTGCACGCATGAAGATTGCCTTAGAGAATTTATTACCAGTCGATGCCACTGAAAGATATAAGTACCAGATCCTCACTGATCACCTTCAGTGCGAAGAAGCTTCACTTGTAGCAGACTCATACTGCAATTCAAGGCACCCTTATACCGATACAATGTCGGCTCTCACAAAGATGTATGGACAGCCTCACAAGCTTGCAGTGCAACGGATTGCAGAATTAATGGATGGTCCAAATATACGCAGTGGTGATGTTAAGAGCTTTCGTCTGTTTGCCCTCAACGTGCGGTCCCTGGTCGGCATGTTAAAACAACTAGGGCAAAGAGGTCAGATTGAGTTAGTGTGCGGCTCTCATGTTTCAAGGCTCTTAAGTAAACTTCCCTATGAGCTTAATGCCAGCTTTAAGAGATTTATCCACCCCCTGAGAGTAACCATCCCTACCCTTATTGACTTCGCTGATTGGCTGCAATACGAGCTAGAAATTCAGGAAGACAGCATGAAGCCCACCAAGAGAGAGGAGTCGTTTAACAAGAAGCCTGATACCAAACGCACTCCCAAGCCCCCAAGTAAGGCTGCTACTATCCTCCTGAGCACTGAGAAGGTCTCTGGGACAAATAGAGTAGCATCACCACCTGCACCTGGTCATGTTGTCAACAAGTCAAAGGAAAAGGAGAAGGTTACGGCCTACTGTCCCTATTGCAACAACGAAAAGCACTTCCTGAACAACTGTTCTAACTTTAAGACTTTGAGCAAAGAACAGAAGGTAACATGGATTAAAACGAATAACAAGTGTTGGCGTTGTGGACGTAATCACCAAGCGGCAAAGTGTACACTTAGAGCTCCCTGCAAAACCTGTGGTAGGAGACATCTGCTAGTGCTGCATGAGGTGAATGAGAGAGCAGAGGAGGAACAAGCATCAGTTCCACCTTCAGCAGAAAGCTGCCTTGTGAACACTGCCAACAAAGTTGTGTGCGTCGAATAGCCAGTCTACAACTGCAAGGTACTACTGAAGATCAGTAAGGTACTCCTGAGAAATGGTGACAAGTCCCTTGAGACGTATGCTGTTTTAGATGATGGATCTGAGCGGACAATCCTGCTTCAGTCTGCTGCCAAACAGTTGGGCCTTAAAGGAAGTAAAGAGGTGTTGGCTCTTCGTACAGTCAGACAGGAAGTGGAGAAGCTCCACGGGGCGGCTGTGTCTTTCACAATTTCCCCAGTAGCCAACCCAAACCAAGTGTACAGCATCCAGAATGCCTTTACAGCCGAGCAACTGAGTTTAGCAGAACATTCCCACCCAGTTGTCTCACTCCAGCAGAAGTATAAACACCTGTCAGGTTTGCCTCTGCCTCCTCTAAACAGAGTTCGTCCCATGCTGTTGATTGGCGCTGATTACACACACCTCATTACACCTGTGGAGCCAGTCAGACTAGGACCACCTGGTGGAACGGCAGCTGTGAAAACTCTCCTTGGATGGACGCTACAGGGACCAGCTCAAGCCATTGAATCCATCACAAGGGTGAGTCACTGCCTCTTCACATCTATATCATCACCCCCAGAGCTGTTCTCCTGTGTAGAGAAGTTATGGCAGATGGATGTGCTCCCTTACCGCAGTGAGAAGTTAGCAGTTAGGTCACGACAAGATCAAGAGGCGGTTAAGCTCCTGCAAGAACAGACAGTGAGAGTTAATGTCAGTGGTGTTGAGCGTTATGCTACACCCCTTCTTCGTATCAAGAACATGCCTCTCCTGAAAGCCACACCAGATGCAGTGTTGCCCCTCCTGAGAGGTATAGAGAAGCGTCTAGTAGCTAAGTCGCCAGAACAAGCTGCCACTTATCAGATGGAGATAGAGAAGCTTGTAACATCTGGCTATGTAGTGAAGTTGATGGATCATCAATCTGAGACCAGTGATGAAGCTTGGTACATACCTCATCACATGGTTCAACATAATGGGAAGAACCGGGTGGTCTACAACTGTTCATTCCAACACCAAGGCTACAACTTAAATCAACTCCTCTTACCAGGTCCCACTCTCGGTCCACCCTTGCTAGCTGTGCTCCTACGTTTCAGAGAACATACTGTGGCCTTCAGCAGTGATATTCGTGGCATGTTCCACCAAGTGAGGCTCCTACCTGCAGATCGACCCCTGCTTCGGTTTCTGTGGCGGGACATGAACAGAGACAGGCCCCCTGAAGTCTATGAGTGGCAGGTACTTCCATTTGGAACTACTTGTAGCCCTTGTTGAGCAACGTTCGCGTTGCAGAAACACGTCATGGACCATAGTCAACCAGAAGAAGATGTTCATGTTGCCATTAACAAGTCCTTTTATGTAGACAACTGTTTACAGAGTCTTGCATGTCCAGTAGCTGCCAAGACATTGGTTGACAAACTGCGCCACCTCCTGGCCGATGGGGGTTTTGAGTTGAGGCAGTGGGCCAGTAACGATCCAGATGTCATCCAGCACCCGCCTCCAGACCTCAGGTCATCCAGCTGTGAGCTGTGGCTCAATCAAGGTCAGTCCGACATCCAAGAGCCAGCCCTTGGCCTACACTGGAACTGTAAGTCTGACACCCTCACTTACAAACACAGACACATCGATTGCTCAGTGGCAACTATGAGGAACATCTATAGAGTTTTAGCCAGCCAGTATGATCCTCTTGGTTACATAGTGCCTTATACCACCCGAGCCAAAGTTATTGTACGCCACCTGTGGGAGAAACAGAGAGGTTGGGATGACCCACAGCTCCCTGAGGTCCCCCTGCAGAAGTGGTATGCATGGGAAGCAGAGCTGGAACAGCTGCACAAGATCATTCTGCCTAGGTGCTACACCAGTCACAGATTAGACCAGCCCAACTGTATGAGAGATATCCATGTATTCTGTGATGCCTCCGAACAGGCATATGGATCAGTGGCTTATCTCAGGACAGAGAGTCCTGATGGAGAAGTTGAGGTTGCCTTCCTTGCCGCTCGGTCTCGTGTTGCTCCAAAGAAACAACAATCTATTCCTCGGTTAGAGTTGTGTGCTGCTCTAACAGGTGCTCAGCTCTACAGGGTTATCAGCTCTGAGTTAACTCTTCCCATACGCAGCTGCATGTTGTGGTCTGACTCAGCCACAGTCCTAACCTGGTTGGGTTCAGACTCCTGCATATACAAGGTTTTCGTGGGTACTCGGGTGCCGGAAATCCAAGAGATGACTGGAACCTCCACATGGAGATTTGTGCCCTCGAAAGACAACCCAGCAGACGACATCACTCGGGGCCTCACCATCCAAGATATCAGCAAAGGCAGCAGATGGACAAATGGACCTGAATTCCTGAAACTAGCTCCAGATTGCTGGCCTGATCTGCCAACCCCACCCCAGAGTGATCCGGAAGGTGAGCTGAAACGACAAGCTGTCTGACTACGTCCAGCTCTAGTGTTCCAGATCCATGCCAGCACCAAACTTGGAACAGCTACTTAGAGGCCATCGCTCATCAGCTTTACGGGGCGGCTGACCCCGACTGTCCTCTCACTGCTGAGTCCTATGCTGCTGCTGAGATAGAAGCTCTACAACAAGCCCAAAGGGAATCATTCTTGGAGGAGATCACCCAGTTAAAGGCTGGGAAACCTATCGCCAAATCCAGTCGTCTTCTTTTACTGGCACCTGAGTATGATGAGAAAACAGGGCTCATCAGAGTAGGAGGCCGTTTACGCTGGAATCCTGATCTGGCTGTAGATGAAGTTCACCCCATTGTTTTGGATCCCAGACACGCTCTGACCAGACTCATCATACAAGATTATGATTGTAAGCTCCAACATCCCGGGCCAGAAAGAGTGTTTGCTGAGATCAGAAGGAGATACTGGGTGTTACGTCGTCATCAGCGATCCTGTGTTGAGTGCAAAAGGTGGAAAGGTCACCCTAACCCACCCCGGATGGCGGACATCCCTCCAGCCAGACTGCGTCTGCTCAAGCCTGCATTCTATTCCACAGGTGTAGATTGTTTTGGGCCATACAGCATCAAGATCAGATGCAGTAATGAGAAAAGGTGGGGAATACTGTTTAAATGTCTAACTACAAGAGCAGTACATCTTGACTTGATTCCCAGTATGGACACGATGCATTCTTAATGGCTCTGAGACGCTTCATAGCCAGGCGTGGGAAACCTAAAGAGATCCTGTGTGATTAGGGGACAAACTTCCGGGGAGGAGAACGTGAGCTGCAGGTAGCATTCCAAGCTCTTCATCCCAACATCAGAGAGCAGTTAGCTTGTCAGCAGATCAAGTTCATTTTCAATCCTCCTGGTTCCCCACACTTTGGAGGCTGCTGGGAGCGTGAAATTCGTTCTCTGAAGACTGCTCTTCAAGTTGTCATCAGAGCCCAGATTGTCTCCAAAGAGGTGCTGCACACCGTTCTGATTGAAATTGAGGGGATGCTCAATTCAAAACCCCTAGGTTATACCTCATCTGAGGTAGCGGATCCTGACCCGGTGACCCCCAACTATCTCCTCATGGGCCGGCGGGATGCTTCGCTGCCGCAAGTCATCTATGACAGCCCAGAAATTCTTGGACGGAGGAGATGGAGGCATAGCCAAATTCTAGCCGACCATTTCTGGCAGAACTTTTTGAAGTACTACCTGCCAGGGCTCCAAGCTCGACAGAAGTGGCAGACTGAGTCGGCCAATCTACAAGTAGGAGATGTGGTCATGATTGTGGACAACCAACTTCCGCGAGCCCTCTGGCCTGTGGGTAAAGTTTCTCAAGTTTTCCCTGGACCAGATACTCGGATCAGATCAGCTGAAGTGACTGTGAAAGGACGATCTTATGTTCGACCCGTGGCCAGGCTTGTTAGCCTACCTGCCCTGCCTAAGGACGATTAATCTTTCTTATACAGCCTTTTTTTGTTATTCGTATTCACAGGTGAATACGGGGGCGGCTGTGAAAAAGGCTGCCTTACGGTTTACTGTGTAGAGCCCTTCAAGGGGCGGGGCTTAGGTACCAGAGGGTAGCATGCAGACTGAAAAGGAGAGAGAGAAAAAAAGGAGCTGTAGAGTTTACCGTTCGTGGTTTGTGGGTTTCGTCAAGCTGTTGCAGTTTGTTGCCGCCTTCTTTCAATGTGTGTGCGTGAAATGCAAGTAAGTAATGTTGGGAGTCGGTGACATTGTTTGTTTAACGGAGTATTTCAGTTTGCCTTTAGTTTAAGACATGTTTTGTACACGTGCGCACTTAAGATCTGAGTAATGCTGTTTGCTTCCTCCTGCCGTGTATTTACTTAGGAAAGATGTTTGTAACTATTAATATTGCAGTTTTCATGTGAGATATTAGTTCAGTCATTTGTGGAGGATTATTCACACACTGATATTGTATTATTGTTGTCTTTCTAGAAAACCATACGCACTGTTACGGCAATTAGTGAATAAACTGCAAGGACAAATTAGACCAGTTGGAGTACGACTCTGCTTTCTTCGGAGTTCTAACCGGACTCACCGCAGCGATCTGAACGTTCATACTAGCAAAAAGAAACCCTATTTTTCAGTTACCTCAAAGACAAAGAACAATGTTTAAATATACAATTATTACATACTGTTCAATAAATGATAAGCTTTTTTAATTAAGAGTAATTTTCATTTGAAGGTCCTTTTATGGGGGCAGCCATCTTTGTGAAGAACAGTGCTGCCTCCTCCCAGTTTGTGACGTCAGGTCGCGGGATCGGCTGTAGAGCAAGTCCCAATGCCCTATCTGTCCCCTTCTAAATAAATATCCGTTTTCATGACGAAATATTTTTTTTAACCTCTTAAACAAAGATAGACGTGGTATTAAGCATTTAAATTTAAAGTAATACTAATTTTACATTTTAGAGACATAAAAAGACAACAAATAAGCATTAAGGTATGGTTTATGGGTTGGGTTCTGCAATGTTATAAGATGAGTATAAAACTCATCTTTAGAACCAATCTCTGCTCTAAATGGTGATCTGCACCGCCTAATCTACTTTCAGCAGTTCTCATCTGTTATTGCAGCCATAAACTGCAGAAAATACGGCCAGATCGGCTCATTCTGAGTGTACTCTCTGCTCCTGCTGTCACGATGAGCCAGGCGGAGGGATATATCGGCGTCACTTAGTTTAGACCCCAAACAATCGTCTTCACTTTCAGAAACAAGCCCAAAAAAAACTGCAACCCGCAACTCACAAAATTTGCAAGCAACTCTAGACAAAAATAAGACCAAGTCGTATAAAATAAGTGGGCTTCACAACAGTGAGCAACAGGGGCAATTCTAGGATCTGACCTTTAGGGTTGCTCAGCCCCAATGTTGACTGTTGTTCCTGGCATGAACAACAGGCTTTCCATTTTTAGTTGTTGAAGCCGCTTGCTTCCCCGGGTTCGTTGAGTCATGTGCAGGACTTAAGAGTGCAACAAAAACTTAGCCAAGGAAACAGAATTGAAGTTTCACCTTTGCAAAGGGAGAGAAGTTGCACCAGCCGACACCTGCGAGCAACAACTCTGTCCTCTTCTTTGTGCAGGCTCTTTTTATTAACTTCAAAGGGGAGGGTCTCACATGAGCGAATGACACACCTTAACAATACTTACCCTATATGGGGTTGCTTCTTTGGCTGCCTTGTTCTGGTTCTTCCGGTCATTGCTTGCAGGCTGCTACACTACACTGGTTCTTCCGGTCATCGCCTGCAAGCCGCTGACCACAACCCCGAACCTTGAGCTAAACAAAAGGTTGTCCAAGACAGAAACCCGTCTTGCAAATTCCAAGAATTCCAAATTCTCTTACCAACAGGCCCAGTTTTGAAGCTTTCTGCCAGCTATCTTAAAAGCATATTAAAGCATATAAACACATGTTAAACCTTCATAAAAGTGTAAGAAACAGATCAAAGTTAATACATTCCACAATCCCCTCTTTTGAACTCTTTTAAGAGTTCACCCATAAACTATTGCAGTAGAAAACCCTGAATTTGCTGGTTTGTTAAGACACATTTGGTAAATACTTATTTGTCTTGTAACGGCAATAAGCAGTAAAAGAAAAAACACACATTTTCCCAAAAACAGTAATACTTTAAATTAAATCTTATACATGATGTCTTCTGGAATGGGAGAGGGACTCAACCACCCCGGTGTGAGGGAAACTCCCAACACCTCCGCCTCTTCCTCTGCCTTGAGTTGAGTCGATTCTTCTAGCTTCTTTCTTCAGCTCTGAGGGTAGACTGCCTCAGAGCTTTCACCTCCTCCCGGGGATTATTCTGCCCCTAGTGGGATGGTAGGTGTGGAAGTTGCATTTCCCTCTCCTTGTGTGTTCCTCAGGTCCTCCTGGACCTGGGCCAAAGAGCGTTGAGGTGCCTCTGCAGCTGCGCACTGACTCCAATGATACCAGGTGTCGCCTTTGCCTTTAAGCCTGACTGCATGTGATGTTCTTTCCACGACTTGGTATGGACCGGTCCACCTTGGTTCTGACCACTTTCTTTTGATGACTTTGAGGAGCACCCACTCTGGTTCTGCGCTGGTTTCACTGCTCTCCCCTTCCACCATGTTTGGAACCTGTTTGTAGAAAGCTGAAACAAAACTGTGGAGAGCACTGTAATAACCACGACGGGACATTGATGTTTCATTCATATGGCCCACACCTGCGTGTCCTACACCATGTGCTTCTTCAAGGGCAGATGTTGTTATGCCTGGAGGTAAAATGGGACGCCCGTCTGAACTTCTCCAAAGACCCTGTTGGTCCTTGGTTCCTCCCCTAGCTTTTCACATTGTTTTTTCCTCTGGGGATGCCCCCTTTTGTAATCTGATTGTTTCTTCCAGACTGGGCTCTGGTTCCCATTCAGGTTCTGCGCAGACCACCATGAGTCTGAGTTGATATCCTGCATACTGTCTGGCTGCCTGGTCTGCTGCCTGGTTACCTCTGGCCACCTGAGTGTCACTGCTGTCATGACCTTTGCACTTTATGACTGCCACCTGTTCTGGGAGGAGCAGAGCTTCTGCTAGATCTGTCATTTCCTGTTCATGTTTTATGGGCTTCTGTCCTGCTGTTTTGAAACCTGTCCTCATCCACTGTTTCATTTCCACATGCACTGCACCTGTAGCATAAGCGGAGTCTGTGTAAATGTTCACCTTCTGCCCTTCTCCCAATCTCAGTGCTTCTATTACTGCCAACACCTCTGCCCTCTGAGCCGACTGTGCCCCTGTCAGCCTTTCTGCCTGTCTAGTGATCCAAACTCCATTCTCTTCTTCCACCACCGCATATGCTGCCTTTAACCCCTCCGTGTCATGCCTAAAACAGCATCCATCTGTGTATAAGTCTCTTGCACCCACAAGTGAGGTGCTTTGTAAGTCAGGTCTGATTTTTTCCTGCATTTCTATTCTTTCTGCGCACACATGAGGAGTTCCTGTGGTCATTCTTTCTGCCATGTTAATTCCTTGATGCGTGAAGGTGATGTTAGGTGCTTCCAGCACCTTGCTCAGCCTTTGCTGTCTTAATGGGGAGAGTGTAAATGCCTGAGAGTTCACATATGCAACCACCCCATGTGATGTTAACACCCTGAGTGGGTGTCCCATCACCACATGAGCTGTTTTTTGCATCTTAGCTACTCCTGCAGCATGTCTAGTGCACTCATGATGTCTTTTTTCCATGTTGTCTAGCATCACGCTGACATACATTAGTACAGTCCGTACTCCCTTTTTTTTTTTTAAACAGCACACCATTTGCTGTGTGTGCTGTTACAGAAACATCCAGGTAAAATGGCGCTTGATAGTCTGGGTTTGCAAGGTGAGCTGCTGTTGCCAGTCTGTTTTTTAATTCTGTAAAAGCTGATTCAGCTTCTGGAGTCCATGTCAATTGAGCTTTGAGGTTTCTCATCCCCTGCTGTTTAACCATAGCCCTCAAAGGTTCTGTGAGCTCTGTGTACCCTGGGACATATGTTCTGCTATAACCTGTTAGACCAAGAAATTAAAGCATTTCCTTCACGGTCACTGGCTGTGGATGAGACAAGACTGCAGACTTATGCGCAGGAGACATGTCAGTCCCCTGTTGAGACACCACTCTGCCCAGAAACTCAACCTGTCTTCTGCACAATTGCAATTTGTTTTTGCTGACTTTAAAGCCCCTCTTTGCTAAATGTAAGAGAACTGCCCCAGTTGCCTCCAAACACTCATCCACTGAGGAGGCTGCAATGAGAAGGTCATCTACATACTGAATCAGAGTGGATGCTGGTGGTAATGGGCAGTCTGCCAAAACTTCTTTCAGTACCTGGTTAAAAATACCAGGAGAAAGTGCAAATCCCTGTGGCAAACGTGTGTAACGATAACGAACACCTCTAAAGGTGAAAGAGAAAATGTCCCTACAGTCTTCTGCTAATGGTAAACAGAAAAAAAGCGTTTGCTAAATCAATGCAGGTAAACCAGCAATGGTCAGGATTCAGATTAGTAAGTGCAACATATGGGTTAGGAACTGGTACAGTAGGAGTTACCAAAATGTCATTAATTGCCCTTAAATCATGTGCCATGCGCCATTTACCTGTACCACGTTTCTCAACAGGTAGGATAGGTGTGTTCCAGTCCTGTGAATGTGAGCACTCCAGCACTCCAGAATCCCAAAGACCCTGAATTGTGTCTGTGATGCCCTCCTCTGCTTGTGGTTTATGTGGATACTGATGCACCCACACAGGAGGGGTCTGGATGAGATCAAATGTTATTGGTGGACATGCAATGAGTCCCACATCTGTGGGTCCAGAAGCCCACAAAGTTGGGGGCATGTCCTCGATTAGTGCTGCCGCTAAAGGGTGATCTGTTTTTTCACGCCCATGATGTCTTTCCATCTGCACATGTTCCAACCGACCTGTGTCGCTTGTTTGGCAGGAAATGCGGTATGTTTTGGTCGATGGTGAATAAGACACCTGTGGAATGTGGGTCTGCTGATAATCAGTTTGAGCCAGGGAGCGTTTTAGCACCCCTCCCAGTTCTTTGGCCTGATGGCCTGGATGCAATGCTAGTGAAACATGCGGTGCCCCGTCTGCACTCATTTGGAACCATGGGAACTGTTCCTCTGTAAGCAGCACCTGCGCTACAATGCCTTCTGGTGCTACATAAATGTTTTGGGAGGTGATGGTCCAATTTTCACCTTCTAACTCAGATACAAAACAGTCCTGATACCATTCACAATGGGGTACCGCGCACGTGACGTCACCGTCTCAAGAGCAACGCCCCTTTTGCCTCTTAGGTAGGGCACACAGGAGAGAACGCACGGAGTACCCAGCTATTACAAGCGCAACAGAACCAGTGATATGACCGACTTTGCAGCCATTAAACTTTCCCAAGACGATGTCCCAGGCACACGGTTTACTGGTCGCACTGTCGAAGAACACACCAACGTTCAGCTCAAACGATGGCTTGAGTGTCGAGGGCTTAAAAAAACGGAAAACTGGCCGAGTTGATGAACGGTAAGCTTTGTTTATTTTTTCCTGCGCGGCGATCATGGCGGCGTCGGCCGTTTTTGTTTTTTTTTGTTTGCAATCACCGTCCAGGAATTGGTATATGTTTAATGTTTGTCTCATTTGAAATGTTTTTGAGTAAGCTATCCTGGTAGCAGGGTATCATGTTAGCGCCTGCTACCACGATAGCCTATATGCGATCATGGTAGCAGGCGCTTCATTATTAACATGTCGGTCACCAAAATACTCTTACCTTGACTTGATGTCGCTGGAAGTGGGTCATGATGTTCTTCGGTTGTGCCCTTTCCTTCGACAAAATGCTTGCTATGCGACTGCACCGGTGTACCAAGCGCACACATTTCTCCTTGGCAGTCTTGAATTTCGGGAAAGTAATGAACAAAACATCCTTCATATACGGCCGATCAGCGTACCTCGAGTCGCTGTTGCACGTTCCATAGCAACAATGTTTAAAAACCATGGTCTTAGATTTGGAAAAAGCAGTCATTTACGGAGTAAAACCTAGGCTAACGCACGTCTTTTTTAAAGCAAAACAGCGGCGGGTTTCTGGAGTTTGCCCCACTGCGTACCACGTGATGTGACGTCATCGCGACGTTACGTTTCTAAAAATAGCTCGTTCGCGGTACCCCATTGTTGCGATCATAAAATAGAGTAACATGCGGGGGGTCAGGGGGAGGAACATAGGGAGCCAAGGAGGTGATCCAGGGTTTCCACTGTTGGAAAACCGACAGGATGCCCAGATGTGCAGTTGTTTCAGGATGGAGGAGAACCCAGTAAATGTCCACTAATTGCTCCTGCAAAGGACCAATCAGATATTGTCCATGAGAAAATGTGCAGCCAAGTCCACATTGTAAGTGAGTTCCATCAGGAAGCAGGACCTGTAGGCCTTGAGGTCCGCACAAAATAGTTGCTCCCACCTTAATGAGAAGATCCCTTCCCAATAGGTTAACAGGTGTGTTGGGGGAAACCAGTAGACGGTGGTCAACCAGTTGATTGCCCAGCTGTATTTTTAGTGGCTTGGTAAATGGCAGAACTTGTTTCGCCCCAGAGAACCCGACGACCGTTGTGGTCTTTTTGGACACATGAGTCTGATGGTTGAACATGTTGCTCCTGTGTCGACCAAAAATGGGACTTCAGTCCCTGATACAGTCACAGACAGCAGTGGTTCTGCCGTGGTGTCGCTGTCTGCCTGGCTCGGTGGGACGTGTCAATGTTGTTCATTCCAGCCGTTGGGATCCTCCCAAGCAGGCATCTGGAATGCAGGACTGTAACCCCCTCGCTGTGGACCACCCCTGGCTCTGTTGGGGCATCCCCTTGGTCCACCTCTGGGCTGGGGGCCGTGATGATTACCATGCTTATAGGGGCAGTCTCTGGGCCAATGGCCTGGTTCCTCACAACAGTAGCAGATGTCGCCCCCTGGCGGTCCCCTTGGTGGTCCCCTGTGGAATCCCCCCCTCGTCCCCCAAACCTCACTCCAGAACTCTGAATTGGATGATAAGCTGGGCCCCACTGTGGTGGGTTTACAGCTGCTGCTGGCCCTGCTGCAAAGGGAGGAACAGGTGCTGATTGGGGCACCGGAGTTTCATACAGTATTTTGTTTGTTTGTTCTTTCTTCTTTTCTCCCGCCTTTTGTTTAGCTTCGGCCAATTGCATTTTAAGTAATTGAGTCTGTAAATCTTTCAACTGATCTTCCTCTTTTCTCTGGGTGTCTCTTACTTTAGTGAGATGATGAATTAAATGGCGTTCCCACACCACAGGGTCTGCACCCACCATGTCTGGATTATCATCCATGGCTGTTTTCACTGAGGGAGGTAATCCCTTCAGAACTGCATCCCTGTACCAGTCCCTTTGGAGCCCAACCCTATCTGGGTTGGTCCCTGTGTGAGTTTGCCACTTGGCTTTGCAGCCCTCCAGATATTCTTTGGGATTTTTGCCCGAATCCCAATCCAATTGAGGGATGGTGTTACCCCTGGTTACTGGGTATATTTCTCTAAGGGCAAAACCAATTTCAGTAGAGTGTGGGGTAAACAGATCATCGTCAGGAAAGCCCATAATTCCTGCCACCTGCTCCACCTCTCTGTTTACATGAGGTCTCATGCATCTTCCTGCTATGGCCCTGTAATCACCCAGAGCCAGTGTATTACCTGCGGTTAGCGTCTCTAGAACCTGCAGCCATGGTGCTGCCCCGTCTACAATTGGTGGTAATTTATCACATAGTGCAGACAAATCTCCCAGGCTAAAAGGTTTAAATTTATGTCCCCTTCCTCCTGGCTGCTGTAGTAAGGGCATTTGGTAATTCATTTCTGTTCTGGGTCTTAAGTCATATCCGCGTGGTGGTCGCTGCTCAGAACCCCCTATTTCTGGTGCAGTTATTCTGCGACCTATGTGCACCTCCTCATGCTTCTCAGGGAGGGATGGGGTGAGGGAGACAGTATTGATCTGTACTCCATTGGAGTGCTGCTATTAGCACTGCTGTGTCTACTCAAATCGGTCAGACAAATACTCATAGATTTCTGATTTATATCTGTTTTATTCTGATCTTCCAATTTTACATTACCTGGTACCCAAATCCCTGTTACTGACATATTGACTGTCCCTTGAGTCCCTGCAGGGAGACCCTGTGACTGCCTATGATGCTGTTCAGCAGCTGGGGGAGATATAGGTGGAAAAACAGGATTAGTGGAATGTGGCCTCTGCGGCCACTCCCTGCCTTTTCTGGCCTCAAACGGGTCTATCTCTACTCTGCTCCAGTCTGATGACTCATCAGAGGGAAAAGACACCCATGTTGATGAAGCTGGACATTGTGAGGGTTGGTCATAAGAAGATGGACATTGCGGGGACTGTAAAGATGACGTGTCCGAGGCAGGCGACTGCACAGGGTCAGACACCACCACTTGTCCCCGTGTTACACTTAAGACTGGGTACAAACTGTTACCTGCTGGTCTGGGCGCTGTTGACTGAGACGGAGGCGGGGGAGGATAGGGTGGAGGTTTTTCTGCACAAACTCTTGTCTTTTCTTTCTTATTTTCTGACATTAAATGTCTTGCACTCTGCCACCAAATCCCCATCTGACACCATTCTGTCTGTTTTTTACCTGCCTCTTCTTTCACATATCTCCATTTCCCTTTCGACATCCAACCACTTTCCTTGCTCTTTCTCTCAGCCAACTCTTTCTCCTTTTTGCATTCCCTAGCTTTATCCCAAAAATACTTACCCAAATTTCCACACCACTGGTCGTCCTTTCCATCTCCCTCCAATTCTTTCACCACCTGTGTTTGCACTTTCTTTACGATCTTTTCTCCTTCCTTTCTACCCTGAGCTGTTTCAATCACCTGCCGCAATACCACCAACTGTTCTGCTGCTGATTTCCACAAAATATCGGGTCCCCACCGATCATCATGAGTCTCCCTATCAAATTCACCCTCCATTATGAAATCTGTATATATTGTTCACTTATAATATATCACTACACAATGTTATGTTGCCTGAAAACCCGCAATGGGAATCGCTTGCTCTTGGCGTCTTCCCCAGTCACACTCTTAACATTCACACTGTTTTCTGCTAAATTTGCCCGGTCTTGCTGGTTGTGTGTGTTCCAGCTCACGGCTCATTCCGGTCTTCCTGGTTTTACGCAGGTCACGGTTCCTTATAAAAAGATTTCTTGAACGCACAGGACTTATTCTTGTTGTGTTATCCCGCACAACTTATTATTTTCTACTCTGTTCTTAGTTCTGTCATTTTATGTCAGAACTCTATACGTCTGTAATCGGAGTTTCACAGAGTTACCCCCTGTTAAATCTTCGCATTCATACAATGTGTATTTTGCCTGGTCTTGCTCTCAATCTATATGTAGAATTCGAGGTTTCTCAGTCCTCGGCTCTCTAACCCAGCAAAATACGATTCCCCGTTGAGAACCGCAGTGAGCCGCCACGCTCAAGATTCTCTTTAGATTTCTTGATCTCACAGGACTTACTCTATTCTTAGTTCTGTTATGTTATTTCAGAACTATTTGCCTGGTCTCGTTCTCAATCTTTCATGTAGAATTTGAGGTTTCTCAGTCCTCGGGCCTCTAACCCAGCAACAGCGAGCCGCCACACTCAAGACTCTATTTATACATCTCTGAACCACACTTATTCAAAACTGCTCCAAGGCACTCAAAATAGTTAATTTAACAGACTTGGTCTACAAGGACTTGGGACACATATAATTTAGCATATATTCTTCTAAGCCGAAAATGCAGATTCGATAAAACAGGTTCTGCTTACCTTATTTATTGTGGCTAGCCTGTGTCCCGCGTCCGTTCGTCCCAGTCCGATGTCCAATTCAGCCTGTCACCCTGACTCCCGGACGAGCCCCCAAATTGTTGAAGCCGCTTGCTTCCCCGGGTCCGTTGAGTCATGTGCAGGACTTAAGAGTGCAACAAAAACTTAACTAAGGAAACAGAATTGAAGTTTCACCTTTGCAAAGGGAGAGAAGTTGCACCAGCCGACACCTGCGAGCAACAACTCTGTCCTCTTCTTTGTGCAGGCTCTTTTTATTAACTTCAAAGGGGAGGGTCTCACAGAGTTACATGAGCGAATGACACACCGTTACATGAGCAAATGACACACCTTAACAATACTTCTACCCTATATGGGGTTGCTTCTTTGGCTGCCTTGTTCTGGTTCTTCCGGTCATTGCTTGCAGGCTGCTACACTACACTGGTTCTTCCGATCATCGCCTGCAAGCCGCTGACCACAACCCCGAACCTTGAGCTAAACAAAAGCTTTTGCAAGACAGAAACCCGTCTTGCAAATTCCAAGAATTTCAAATTCTTTTACCAACAGGCCCAGTTTTGAAGCTTTCTGCCAGCTATCTTAAAAGCATATTAAAGCATATAAACACATGTTAAACCTTCATAAAAGTGTAAGAAACGGATCAAAGTTAATACATTCCACATAGTCCAGATGTAAGATTCTTAGTTGACTAATTTTTGAGCTAAAGCTCATCAAACAAGCTACAATATAGGCCCATCCAAAGGCAGTGACAACCAGATTGAAACGTTTTCACGCGATAAAACCTTGTGCATTTGTAAAACCAGCATGATGGCAATAGTTAGACTAGCTATATTGATAAAAGTGAGGAATAATTTCCCTAAAGACAAAAAACTAGCTTAACTTTATTGAAATTTAATTTTCTCTGGCTTAACAGAGCAAAACATGGTAGCCCATAAAGACCGTTTGCTGCACAGTGTTTGTCAGCTGGCTGAAAAAAGGGCTGCTACTACTACTACACTTATTGTCGTATTACTTTGCTTACAAGAGAGACAAATTTAGCAGTTTGGATCCAGTTGTGGAGAAGCATATATATATATGTATATATATATATATATATATATATATATATATATATATATATATATATATATATATATAAATATATATATATATATATATATATATATATATATATATATTAGGGCTGGGCAAGTTAACGCGTTAATTTCGCGTTAATTCATTAGACTATTAACGGCGATATTTATTTTATCGCGCATTAACGCATGTTGCTCATATGCTTTCAGTCAGAGTCAGTCAGTATGCGTACTGGTGTCACAGCATGGCAGCACTCTCCCGCTCCCCCTCCCCTCTCGTACATGGCTCAGCGGCGCCAGCCAATCAGCACGCAGGCTCAGCCTGGCCCGCGCACTCAGCTCTCACACAAACTTAATACACAAACAGCTGAGAGAGACCGCAGCAGCGAAAAAACATGCACAGAGGAAGTAGCACCGTTTGGCTTTATTTTAATACCGTAAATGAAATCAAGCTGTATGTTTTGTAAAAAGCCGGTTAATTTCAGTGGAAACACAACAAATTTATCTAAGCACGTGAAAAAACATGAAAACGTCGAGCCAGAAACGGAGAGAGGAGACGAAACTTCTCTCATTGCCCCGACAGACCCACAGACGTCTCTGACTGAGGCGTTTCAGTCCTCCAGGGAACATCCAGGTAGATCAGTGGATGGATGGATGGATGGATGGATGGATGGATGTTACTGGAGCCCACACATAACATGTAATTAAGACCTTGAAAGAACCCAGTACATATATTAAAAAGTGTTATTTAAGATAAGATAACATTAGCTAATCCTTTTTTTATCCCACGACGGGGAAATTTATAGGATTAAAGCAACAGGCAGGTGCATACAACACAGACAAAATTACATAAGGATTGAAATAAATAAGAGGTGGATTAGCGAAAAAACACTGAACATAACATTATTATTATTATTATTATTATTTAATTGTAATAATAAAATAAAAACCACAAAACCCAAAAGGTCAACAGTTTCATGATACATCAAGCTTAGGGACTGGCTAATATACAGCAGGTCAAAAAAGGCCATATTTTGGCTGCAGTGCTTGCTGTTCTCTTATGAAGAAAAGATCAACTAGTGCACTAAATTCAATAGATGGGTTGAAAATATCCAGTATAAAATAAGTGCTACAAATGTTACAACACTTTTGTTCATATGGCAGCAGAACATTAAAATAAAAGTGCTTTTTACACTACTTTTGAATTCATTCTTGGAGTTTGTAAATACAATGCGATTAATCGCGATTAATCGCGATTAATCAGGGCGATTAATCGCGATTAAATATTTTAATCGTTGCCCAGCCCTAATATATATATATATACGATGGAAAATCCTCCCTCTTCACGGTGGTAATCCAGCAAAACAGCCCATGGTGGATGATGAATCAGAAAGGTGAAAAAACTAATGTTTTTTTCCACTTTTACACGATGTTTGCTACATCCAACTGCCATGCACGTGAGCATTGTTGCTTCAACAATAGCTCTCGTGAATTTCAATAGTGAAGTCCTCTGGAAATCCAAAATAATTGTTGTTGATCGCAGCTGTGTCCAACAGCTCCTACAGCTGGTAATGCGCGGTGAACTGCCGTCGGCTCTCCACTTATCCACGTCACAGGATGTGATGTCAGGCGGCCATTACTGCCCATATTTGGGCAGTAATGACCGCCCCCATACACAGTGATCCAGACGACAATAAAAAAAAAAAATTTCTTATTGATTAACGCTAAATTCATTAATTAACCACGAACGTATTAGTTTTAGGTATAGCTAATGATCCCCTGATTTTTCCTTGTTGACCGGACTTCCCCTTTAAAGTTACTAATATTGATTTCAGAGTAAAATGGTTTTGACATAACAATTATTGATAATAAAAATAATATAACTTACTACACTGGGAATCAGTGGGTTCTTGTAAAAATTCTTGTAAAAAAAGTGGACAGACTCATAAAGTTGGATACCGTGAAGATGCCCACACATGTTACTTATTAACTAGGTTCCAGTAAACAGTACATAGTCATACAAGATGTAAACAATTTACACATACTAAGAGTACTGAAGCTTAACCCATATTAAACAAAAATAATAATAATGAATTTGAACATTAAAAAGATAATGAAATAACCAGTAGACTTCAAGTAATTGAAAATTGAATTAAGAGAAAACAAATGAATTAATAATAGGAATTGAATTCAATGACAGTAACACTGTTAATTAGGTAGCCAAATACTTCTTGTTGATATTGATAGCTTTTTTATTGCTGTATTTATCAAAATAATGGAAAAAGTTAAAATGAAATTTTATCTCAAAAGTGTGTGTGTGTGTGTGTGTGTGGGGGGGGGGGGGGCAAAAGGTATGTTTTGCCCCCCCTGTCCAAAAAGTGAGGGGGCACTTGCCCCCCTTGCCCCCCTATTCCTACGCCACTGGTAACGATGACAGAACGCTCTATAAAGCTGTAATTAATCCGAGAAATAAAACATTATATCCTGATTGTTTCACAGCGGTTACGTTCAGCAGGTAAACACGCCCACAGCAACACACCTCAGCTTCCCACAGCCCCACCGCCGATTTCCCTGTTCTGCTCTGAATATGTGCTATAACTGCATATGTAAAATGAACTGCATCTGTCTGAATCACAATGAAAAGTATTACAGCGCTGTGCGTGAACATAGTCAAGAAACCGTGTCTACACTCATTTCCCCTCAGCAGCAGCGGGGCTGCAGCGATGTGGGTGTGACGCATTAGTGGTTGTCACGGTTCAGAGTCATGGCACTATGAGCAGCGGTGTTTGTAGGTGCTGCATGATCGATAATGTGACAGTCACTCAATTTAATCTTGTAAATAAAACTTTCGGCCCGAATTGAAAATTTCATCTGCTGATGTAAAGCCAGGAGAGAGAAAGAGACATTTTCTGATTCCTCTCTCTCTCTCTCTCTCGCTCTCTCTCTTTCTCTCTCTCTTGGTTCCTCTCCTCCTTCATCACCAACTTTGACCTTAGATGTCTCAGCTGCATGGCAGTTTCCCTCATTTCAGCCAATTGAGCATATTTGCCAGAATGATTGAAGTAGAGGCCACAAGCTAGGTGCACATATACAACATAATCAGTTTATTTCATCTTAAAATGAAGCGTAGAAGATTTCTTTTAAATAAATACATTTTCGTGTGAATACTGTAACGTTCCGTTATGACACCCAAGCCCCACACCGAGGTTTTGCTGCTAACACTTTATTTTAGGATGAACAGAACAGGACAGCTTTCACCCCTCCAGTCCCCTGAACCACCAGTCCTCCCCCGAAGCCACACATTTCTTCCAGTATGACCTCAAAACAACCTAACTTAAAGAAACAGTAAGTGTGCTACAGCACTTAGCAATAAAGTCTAATACGAATCATTACAATACATTTTATTTATTGATTAAATTTACAGTTTTTAATTTTAATCTTTACAAAGGAAATGTTTATTTACACATCTTTATGGTGTGGGGAAAAAAACGCTGTCAGACCACCATTACAGTTTCATCTTGCGCACCCCCTAGTGGCGGCTCGCGCACCACACTTTGGGTATCCCTGGTGTAGAGGATTAAGTCCATGACTTTAGTTCAGGGAGTCAGGTTGGAATACTGGTTGCATCAGGGAGGTAATCTGCCATAAACTCTTGGGAAAGTTTGTGTGCAAGTTGTACTGACTTGTTGTGGAGACCCCTCCAAAAAGGCTGAGTTATACTTGTGCGTTGGGTTGTCGCACCGGTCTAAGCGCACTGGGCATGAGCCAATAGAAGCGCTGTAGACGTTTATACTTCACAGACATTGATGCAGTATTGTCCAAAAACACAGGGCGTACTCAACATAACCAGTGGAAATACAGAAAGACATACAACAGATGATGTCAAACTTTCAAAATGGCATGGCATCCCCAGTATTGTAAACAATCATACAAAATGGTGTCAGGATTTGTTTACGGATGGACCCAGATCCTCAACACACGGGACTAAAATTAACAGTTTTTATTGAAGGAATGATGGGTGTTGGATGATGTAATCGAGGAGGCAGGACTGCACAGTAGGTGATGGCAGGAGCTGACGGCCCGGAGCGAGAGTACATGGAGCCTGAGAATGGCAGCAGTGTCCACAGCTTGGCAGAGAATCGGCAGGCCAGGGGGGCAGCAGTGTCCACAGCTTCACAGAGGCAGGCAGCAGTGTCCACAGCTTCACAGAGACAGGCAGCAGTGTCCACAGCTTGGCAGAGAATCGGCAGGCCAGGGGGGCAGCAGTGTCCACAGCTTCACAGAGGCAGGCAGCAGTGTCCACAACTTCTCAGAGGCAGGCAGCAGTGTCCACAGCTTCACAGAGACAGGCAGCAGTGTCCACAGCTTCACAGAGGCAGGCAGCAGTGTCCACAGCTTCACAGAGGCAGGCAGCAGTGTCCACAGCTTCACAGAGACAGGCAGCAGTGTCCACAGCTTCACAGAGACAGGCAGCAGTGTCCACAGCTTCACAGAGGCAGGCAGCAGTGTCCACAGCTTCACAGAGACAGGCAGCAATGTCCACAGCTTCACAGAGGCAGGGAGTTGTGTCCACAACTTCTCAGAGGCAGGCAGCAGTGTCCACAACTTCTCAGAGACGGGCAGCAGTGTCCACAGCTTCACAGAGGCAGGCAGCAGTGTCCACAGCTTCTCAGAGACGGGCAGCAGTGTCCACAGCTTCACAGAGACAGGCAGCAGTGTCCACAGCTTCACAGAGACAGGCAGCAGTGTCCACAGCTTCTCAGAGACGGGCAGCAGTGTCCACAACTTCACAGAGACAGGCAGCAGTGTCCACAACTTCTCAGAGACGGGCAGCAGTGTCCACAGCTTCACAGAGACAGGCAGCAGTGTCCACAGCTTCACAGAGACAGGCAGCAGTGTCCACAGCTTCACAGAGGCAGGCAGCAGTGTCCACAACTTCTCAGAGACGGGCAGCAGTGTCCACAGCTTCACAGAGACAGGCAGCAGTGTCCACAGCTTCACAGAGACAGGCAGCAGTGTCCACAGCTTCACAGAGACGGGCAGCAGTGTCCACAGCTTCTCAGAGACGGGCAGCAGTGTCCACAACTTCACAGAGACGGGCAGCAGTGTCCACAGCTTCACAGAGACAGGCAGCAGTGTCCACAACTTCTCAGAGTCAGGTAGCAGGACTAACCTTAAACGAGAAACAGAAGAGGCAGGGTTCCAAAGGCACACAGGGAGACTGGCATGGAGAGTGTGTAGAATGATGACGGACCGGCGGGGAAATGAGAACAGAGGGAGACTTAAAGTACTTCTTGAATCTGAGATCATACAAGTTGCTATATGTTTGAACAGGGGTCGGCAACTCGCGGCTCCGGAGCCGCATGCGGCTCTTTGATGCATCTGATGCGGCTCATCTGTTGAAGGGTTTTATGGCTCCCAGTGTATTCTTTACTGTGTGAAACGGGTCCAAATGGCTCTTTGAGTGGTAAAGGTTGCCGACCCCTGTGTTAGAAGGTTCACATATTATTATGACCCGAGGGGGGAAAAAAAAATAAAAAATCTATGAAAAAGTGGATTTTTAAGGCTTTTTAGCTCAAGGCTCATAAAAAATGTTGCATGACCGATGATGTAATTTGTAGGCAAGCATTGATCTGTTGACATGGTAACAAGATACTTCCTGGTTGCAAACTCGCTTTCTCAAACACAAATAGACGGATTAAACATGGCTAAAAAGTGTGGATAATGTCTCCTTACACACATTTCCGAACCCAAAAAGTCCCGGTGTTGTGCGAAATTCAGTTCCCCTGCCAAAATCTGTTCCCCTCTGTGTCGGGAGTGCTGCAGCCAGAGAGGCGGGGTTTCACGGCGCTTCTGATCGGTTTCTCGGTAGGCCAAAACAAACCTAAGGAAGCTCGAACCAGCCTAAGCTAAGGAGCATGAAATAGCTCAGAACCAGTGGTCAGAAGCCTAAACGAGTGCTAGGACCTAAGGAGCGCTGGAACCTAAGGAGCGCTGGGAGAGCGCAGGAACCCATAGAGCGCAAGACCAAAATAAAGAATCAAACCAAGAACTAGAAAACAGAGGCAAAACTAGAAAACTAGAGCAGGGATAACAATACAAAAGAAAAACTAAAGCAAAAACTAGAAAATCAAAACAAAACCAGAAAACTAGGAAAGGAACAAAACACTAAAGCAAAACTATAAAACTTATGCAAAACTACAAAATTAAAGCAAAACAAGGAAACTAGGGCAGGAACAGGTGTACTAATGTAAAAACTAAAGAACTAAAGCTAAAATAAGAACACAAAAGCAAAACTGGAAAACTAAAGGCAAAATCTAGAATCCTAAAATTGAGCATGAAAAACTAAAGCGAAACAGAGAATAAAGAACTCTAAGAAAAACAAAGAACCCCTTAATTAACTCTAAAACTCCCAAACCCAAAGGAAACCAAAACTAAGGCCAAGCTATAACAAAATAAACATAAGGCACTGGCCTTAAGGGCACAGGCAAAACTGCTGCTAAGCCACAAAGAGTCCTCGAGGAGGTCGACCAGGCCGAGGCAGGCGGCGGAGTAGCATCGCCCGACTGAAACCTCGAGGAGGGCGGACCGCGACGAGGCAAAGTCAAGCGGCTCAGAGACCGCAGTCGGCGTCTCCGGCCAAACAGGAAAGTCAGAGGCGGGCGCCGTGGTGGACGGCCCTGACGAGGCTAAGTCAAACGGCTCAGGGTCCACAGCCTGCGGCTCCGGCCGAACAGGAAAGTCTGAGGCAGGCGTCGGGGAGGAGACCGTAGTCGCCGGGCCCGGCCGAAATGGAAAGTCAAAAATGGGCGTCGTGGAGGACGACCCCGATGAGGCAAAGTCAAAAGGCTCGAGAACCGCAGTCCAAAAGTCTGGTACGGGTACAGCAGTCGGTGGCCCCGGCCAATTTGAAAAGTCTGGCTCAGGTACCGCAGTCGGTGGCCCCGGCCGAGCAGAACCAGTGACGGGCGTCGCAGACAGCGACCCCAACCAGAAGGACCAGAACCGGGAGTAGCATCATCAGAGACCACGGACGGAGACGAAGCAACTCCCTCGGAGGCCTCAGACGAAGGCGGAACGGCTTCCTCGGAGGCCTCAGACAGAGGCAAAGTTCTTTCCTCGGCGGCCTTAGACGGAGGCGGAGTAATTCCCTCGGAGGCCTTAGACTGAGGAGGAAGAACTCCCTCAGAGACCTTTACACGTCGTCGTCTGCGCCAGGAGTTGCCAGACGGCGGAGCAGAAGCTGCTTCGGTGGGAGCAGCAGGCCAGCAAGGAAGGAGGATGACAGGAGGCTGGGCGGCTTCTCTCCCTGTGCTCCGGAGCAGCCGTAACAATGCCCGAGTAAACCACCAGGGGAGTGGAGTCGGCCCTGATCGGTGACGCAGCGTCCTGGCCAGAAGCCTTCCCGGACCACCTCTCCCTCATCAGGCGTTCGCACATCTCTACATATGCGAGGATCTCCGGGTTGTCAACCCCTGCAGCTAAGCCCCGTGTGGGGTCTGAGTCCATCGTCCACCTCTGATTACCCAGTATGTTCCTAACAGAGCACTTCGCTCTCAGACTGCAGGTCTGCTGGTGGTTCCTAGAGTCTCTAAAAGTAGAATGGGAGGCAGATCCTTTAGCTATCAGGCTCCTCTCCTGTGGAACCAACTCCCAGTTTTGGTCCGTGAGGCAGACACCCCGTCTACTTTTAAGACTAGGCTTAAAACTTTCCTTTTTGACAAAGCTTATAACTAGAGTGGCTCATGTTACTCTGAGCTACCTTTATAGTTTTACTGCTATAGGCTTAGGCTACTGAAGGATATCAGGATCTAATTTTCTCACTCTATAGACTTCTACTGTCCTTCAATTATGCATTATGTGTTGTCATTTCTGCTTTAACTTTCTGTTCTCTCTCTTTTATCTTCATAGTAGGTACACCTGGTCTGGCGTTCTGTTTACTGTGACACACCGTAAACAGGGTGTGTCACAGTAAACACCCTGTTTACGTCTTCTCTGGATGAATCCAGAGAAGACGTCTCACCCGCTACTACCATCTAATGTAGAACAGATTACTAGATCAATGTGTGCTTCTTTGCTTTTAGTCTCTCTTGTTGCGTCTCTGCTCTGTCTTCTGTAACCCCAGTCGGTCGAGGCAGATGACTGTTCATACTGAGCCCGGTTCTGCCGGAGGTTTTCCTTCCCGTTAATGGGGAGTTTTTCTTCCCACTGTCGCTTCATGCTTGCTCAGTATGAGGGATTGCAGCAAAGCCATGTACAATGCAGACGACTCTTCCTGTGGCTCTATGCTTCCCCAGGAGTGAATGCTGCTTTGAGGGACTTTGATGCAATCAACTGGTTTCCTTATATAGGACATTTTTGACCAATCTGTATAATCTGACCCAATCTGTATAATATGATTGAACTTGATTTTGTAAAGTGCCTTGAGATGACATGTTTCATGATTTGGCGCTATATAAATAAAATTTAATTGAATTGAATCGTTTGGCCGGTCCGTACTGTCAGGATTTGTTTACAGATGGACCCAGAACCACAACACACGGGACTAAAATTAACAGTTTTTATTGAAGGAATGATGGGTGGTAAATGATGTAATCAAAGAGGCAGGACTGCACAGGAACAGGGGTGTAGGTGATGGCAGGAGCTGACGGCCCAGAGCGAGAGCACATGGAGCCTGAGAATGGCAGCAGTGTCCACAGCTTGGCAGATAATCGGCAGGTCAGGGTGTCAGGGTTCTCTGTGTTGGCTGCTCTAATTCTACTCCTCAGGTGTGTCTAGTTGGCTGAGGAGGCGTGGTCCACACCTGCAGCTCGTTGCAGGCGGCTTCCTCTGGCTTCTTAAGCAGAGCGCTGACAGATGGAAGACGCCAGAGCCTTAACCAGTCGTGGTACGACGTGGCCTCTGTCCCAACTCTCGGAAACCAGCTTGTGAGTTTTTTTGCTCTTCGATTTTGACTAATTTTGGATCTCTCTGTGTTTGCCTCAGATTTTTGGTGCTTGGATGCACTCACCTGTCTTGACGTCTCGTCCGAAGAAACAGACCAGCAGAACCTGTCTGCTCAGATTTTGCTCTGGCGCTCCCCTCATACTTCCTGGATGTTACCCAGCGAGGCCTGAGATCCCCTCTCCCGGGTTCTGTTGGTTCTGTGTTCACTCTGGTCAATCCATCTGTCAACCATTGCCGACGAGGCTCGCTCAGGATCCCTCGCCAGTTACATCAGCCGTCCTCAGCCACTAGCCGCCTATCTCCAGCAGAGTAGAGTCATAGAGTACTCCCGACGCTACTTCTTCCCGGTTAGGTCCGCACAGCCCAATGGTAAGCAGCGCCACTTCTAGCAATTCTCCTGGTTCTACTTTCAGAGTTACTCACTCCCTCTCTCTTGCAGACTCTCCAGCCGTGACGTTCTGACCCAGCCGAATCACCTGTAGTTCCGTCCGTAGATCTGCCTGTTTCCAAAATAAAATCTTAAGACTGTGCATTGCCTCCCGTTCGTATCTGCATGTGGACTCGTCACCTGAAAACCATGACACAGGGGGGCAGCAGTGTCCATCATAAAATATATACAACTTTTATTGGCGTTGTATAGTAGAATATTTACTTTGACTCAAGAAATGAAACTGAGTACTGTCCACAACTGCAAACAATAAAGACTGGCTTCCCCCTGCAGCCAAAGTAATGACTGGTGACACGGTTAACGTGGACAGAGACACCCCTGCTGGTTATTGTTTCATAATAACAATGCTGGATAAAAGAAAGGGGATAAAAGATGGTCATCAGTTCCTGTATTCACAAAGTTTCTTATAGTCCTCTAAGAGAGCTCCTATCGTGCCTAAAAATTCATGTCTAGCAGTATTAACTTCAGAGTGAGTGAAATTTTTAGAAATTTCAATTTCAGTTTAGAAATTAGAGAAATGTTTATCGTAGTGAGGAGGTGTGATTGAGTTGCTAGGTGTGAAGCAGTATTTTACGAGCTGTGATTGGTTGATAGTACAAAAAACACACACAAATGTGCTCCTGTTAATCAGAGTAGAGATACTATCCAATTAGACTGGATTAAAAATGTGTTATGATGATGACACTTGGCAAATTTAAATAAATGTCACCCAACATTAAAATGTTTGAATGTACCTTATTTACATCCTCATCATTATTTTGATTTACTTGTTATGTTTACCCACCATACTAGTCATTTTATTTACTTTATCTATCTAATGTTAATTTGCACTCACCTCCGTCCGCACACCTTTGGGAGGAGAATAGTGGAGTATTGAAGGGTAAATCGGTCCCTGGATCATAGCGCAAATAGGCAGACTTTGAAGCACAGATCAATGCATCTTTGTCTCTGCTTCTATGCATCTGCCTGGTAATTAAGTTGCGCTCCGCGCAGCAATCAAAAGCCAGAGAGGAGATGGCATCACACAAGCATCATGTGCAATACACAACGTAGTTTCTGACCTCTTTTATCTTGTCTAGAGTATATATGTATATATTTTTCCCCAACGTTTTCAATTTCTTCTAAAATGTCTTTTATTGACAGCATTTTCTGTAAATAATGTAAAAATACTTCTGTACTATATTATTTGTACATTCCTCCAATTTTCATTCATGATTAAAAAAAAATTCTAATCTAAATTTATTTATCCATAGTAAAATTATGTCACTAGAGCTGTATCTTTAACCCGTCTTCCTGCTGAAATTAATTAATATCCCCCTATGGGGATGATAAAATTTATCTTATCAACATATTAACTGTATGATTGTTAAAGAAGTTTTTGTGCTCATTTCTTCCACTGTTTAGCCGGTGGATCAGCCAATCAGCTTTCTCTATTTCCACTATCTTCCCTGCTTAAGACACTCTTAGGCTAAAAGTCCTTACTACTATTTTTTTCACTTCAGGAGTTCTCTTACAGCCTAGGGTGCTTCGTGAATAACTTATCTCACCAAGGTAAAATTCAAAGATATCTGAAAATTACGTCACTAAGAGCTACTTTTAGTCTTACGATTCTTTATGAATATGGGCACTATAGTTCTAGTGTTGTGGAAGACCTCTTGCATTGTTCCAGTACCAAAGAAACTTACCCATCTGTCCTCAGTGACCATAGACCTGTTGTCCTGACGTCCCACATCATGAAGGTCCTAGATAGACACACACATCAGGACCCCTGCAGTTTGCTTATCGCCATGGAGATGGAGTTGAAGATGCCATTATTTAACTGCTTCAATAAACCCACTGTTATATAGACTGTTGTTTAGACAGTGGCATCATGTTCTTTTATTTCTCCAGCGCTTTTAACACAATTCAGCCTTATTGGCTTTGTCACATACTCAACAAGAATCAGATGGAGGCCTCAACAATTATCTGGATCAGCGACTACCTGACACACAGACCACAGTTTGTGACATTGAAGAGTTGTGTGTTTAACCAGGTAATCAGCAGCACAGGAGCACCACATGGGACTGTCCTCTCACTATTCCTTTTTGCTCTTTACACCTCAGACTTCCAGTATAAGACAGGCTCCTGTCTTCTGAAAAAAAAAAATACTCAGATGATTCTGCAGTCGTTAGTTGCATCAGAGATGGACAGGAAGCTAGTGGACCACTTTGTGGCATGGGGTAGAAACAATCATCTAGTCCTGAATGTGAAAATAACAAGGGAGATTATTGTAGATTTCAGGAGATACAGGAATAGGTCCAGCACTATTGCCATATTGGTAGAAGAAGTGGATGTGGTGGAGGAGTATAAATACCTCGGTGTTCACCTGGACAACAAACTGGACTGGAGATGCAACTATGAAGCTGTCTACAAGAAGGTATAAAGCACACTCTACTTTCTGAGGAAGCTTAGGTCCTTCAGGTTTTGCAGCTAGATGCTGCAGATCTTCTATAGGTCTGTTGTGGAGAGTGTGATCTTCTTTACCATCTGTTGGGGTAGCAGCATCAGAGCAACTGAATTGAGGAAGCTCAGAAGCTCTCCAGAACCACTGTAAGATAGACCACTACAGGACATCCTTCCTGCCGGCAGTGATCAGCATCTACAACAACTCATTGAAGAAACCCCATAGTAAGAGTTAAACACGCCTTTCTGTAACGTTCTGTTGTGATTCAGGTTATTTTTTCAGTTTAGCTATCTTTTCTGTCTTAGGATTTATTTCTGTTTCTTGTTTTGTTTTGGATTTATGCTTAGCCTGTTTTAGTTATCTGGGCTTTGTTATTAGTTCTTATTTCAGCTCGTGTCTGTTTAGTCTTGTTTTCTACCTTAGGTTTTTTGTTTATCAGTCTTTATGCTCCTTTTATCACCTCCACCTGTTTTTGTTAATTAGTCCCGCCCTGCTCTCCTGTTCTGTCACCTATTTAAGCCCGCCTTTGTTTTCTGTTGGTTGCTGGAATATCTCTTTTTGTCCCTATTCGCAACCTCTCGGTAAGAGCCTTGCAGCCTCAGTTATTTTTTGTTTATCTCGTCTGTCTGCCAGTCTGTGCCTGAGCCGTTTTCTGCCCTTATGTTTCCTGAGTTTGTTTAGTTTCTGTCTGGTTCTGTTGGTCTGCCTGAAGACTGCTTTTTGTCCCTTGGATCCTGTTAATAAAAACTATTTTAGCATCAGCTCCGTGTTCGGCTAACATTGGATTCAACCATAGCTAATCATCACACTTTCATATCCCTTTGGTATTAACAAAATATTTTTGAATTGAACTGAATGTCCTTTCAAAAGCTCTGGACAATTTAGGGGTTGCATATTTTAAGTTGTTACTCATCCACATCATGTATGTGTTTCAGATTAAGAAATGGGAGACATTATTTTAATGTGTGTGATGCCACTCAGTTTGTTCACATTGTTAAAACACAGTAAGACCGGGGGAATCCGGTCCTCTATCTCATCCTAGTTGACGATCCAACCAGATTCATTAAAGAAGTAGTAGACTTACTCCAGACCTGCATAGCCTTGACAACTGACAGAAGGTTTATTCATTCTTTTGTCTTTGTTAAGGGAGGAAAACATTACGGTTTATATTTGAAATTGGTCCAGAGACTTTAAAAGGTACGTTGATATAAAGAGAAGAAGCAAGCATCTACAATCCTCCTGCACCATCTGTCTCATCCTCTCTGTGCATTTCTCTGAACACAAGATTCTATTTCACAATTAACCTTTTCCAAAAGATATACCACTGTAGGAATACATGCCCGTTTCCTGGGTATTCAAACTTTGAGTAAAGTTCACATCTTCATGCCTACTAAGAAGAAAAGCGGGAGGGTAACTGTTTGAACAAAACTGACTGTTTACCAGTAGCCTGTCTGGTAGGGAGGGGTTGTTGAGGATTTGTTGACATTTCCCAGACACCGGCTGCTGTGTGTTCTGTATGTGTCTCTAATAAGATTGGCACTTAACAAAGCCAGGTTGAAATCCCTGCTCTTTGGAAATTGAATTTATTTGCCACTGTTAACTCGTACTTGCCTGTACTGCTCATTCTTTTTGCATGATATTAAAAGATGCAACAAACGATAAAGCAAACAATAAAGCACACAGTTAAGCCCAAACCGGTTATTTTAAAGACTGTTACTCCTGTTGTGCAATTATACACTGTTTAAAGTTATTTAATGTTTCATAAATAACTCTCTGTTAAGTATTGTCTGGCGATAATCAGCTCTTAAGCTGATATCAGAACAATGGTTGAAAGGGATGAATTCGAGCACCAGCGATCTTTTAACAGCAAACTCTGCACACATATAGAATAAAGGAGTGACAACTTCAAGTTCAAGAATTTAATAACAGAAATAAAATTAACATCCAGAGAACATCACTATATAATGCTGTTTATCTGAATAAACACAATACTTTTTATTAACAAATCCTCTCTACTAGGCTAGTGAAACTTAACTAAACTACTAAGCAAAATGAAGATAAAAAGAAACTAAGCTAAGGAATTATTTACATGCAAAAACAAAACAAAAGTGGTTGATCATAATCAGAATAATTCGGTGAATCCTGTTCACTGCAGATCCATGGAATGGAGTTAAATTGGCTTAACTAATTTAGAAAAACGTTTGGTATGTGTTTCAACCCATTCACAATGCAAATCCTGAGTTACACAAAACATTATTTGAGAAAATAACATTTTAAAGAGTGATTTGTATAGTAAAATAATTTACTTCAGGGACGGTAAATTTTATTTATGCGATCCTTCCTCCGGGCGCTAGGGGTCGCTGCAGCTATCGGTCGCTAAAATCGGTTACTCCTAGAGTTAACCAAACCGCTTTTAAATCGACATTAATATTCGATATCAATGCGGGAATAAGGCTCATAGCACTATCGAACGACGACGGCGCGAAACCAAGCAAGCTTTATGCTTTAAAACAGCTTTTGTGAATGTCCGGATCCGGAAATTACCAGAAGCTAATAGCATTTTGGCTAGCGGATTTTCTGCGCTGACTTTAAAAGCTTTGGCTTTTTTTTTTTTTTGTCATAATGAGTGGCCGGATAACATAAACATTAATATCCCATCAATGTATGAAACCCCTGTGGAGATAATGTTTATTATAACCATAAAACACATTTGAACCATATCAGCAATGCCATGGAACAGGATGCTAGCATGGGCTAATTCCGTTAGCCCCTTTGTTTAAAGACACCATGTGTGTGCCTTGCACAAACATCTTCCAATGACCATTTAACCTTTCCCTTTGGGTCTCTCTGTCCAACCTGTCGGTACCTCGTGTGAGTTTGGTCTACTTTGGCCATCCAAGGAAGGATCACTGAAAAGCAGGGAAAATCGTTGGTCTTTCAGCAGCAGGCTAGCCTGTGGCTCTGCAACTATGAGCTAACCAACAGCGTAGTCGGGCAGCTTGGAGGAATGTTGCCATGAGCTTGCCGAAGCGTGGAGCAGCGGTCGAGATCAGAGGCTCAGAGGTCCTAACCCGGTTGCAGTCACAATTTCAGCAGGTTTTCCTGTCAGCATGGGGAAGTGGCTCTTTGTCGGTTTTTCAGCTCCGTCTGGAGTGCGCTTTACTGTAAAGGCTGAGGATAAATAAACAAAGCTGTTTCTGCATGGCAGGATTCTTCCCTCCTGCGCCTGACGCTGAGGTTAAGACAGCAGACTTAACTCTGATTTGCCCGGTCATGTTCCCGGGCGAAGAGAGATTTCTCCCAGCTGCAGGCTTGTGCGTCTATCAGGCCCTGGGAGGGCCCATCGTTGTTCAGGCCCGTCTTCCTCTTCCTTTGTCTCAGGCAAGAAGAAGGTGAAGACTGGGTGGCAGCTTTGTCCTGGAGTGCACCAGGGAGAAGTAGTCTGAGAGAAGTAAATCTGGTCAGAAGTGAAGACTGGAAGTCTGTGGTGGCTTGCAGAGGTGGCTAGTTAGCCACCTGGCAACCCCAGGGAGGCAGAGCAGAGCAGACTCTGGTGTTCCATGTAGTTTGCAGGAATAGACTGGGTCACTGCTAGGAGTGCTCTGACCTTTGTTTGTGGGGGGAAGGGGTGCTTTACAGTAGGCACCCTGCTGAGAGACTGTCTTTGCAGCAGGGTGGTGGAATTCTTTCTGGCCCCTCCTCCATGGTAGATGGTCAGAATTCAATCTGATATCAATTATTTCATCATGGCTTTAATATGGCACAACACTCCTTTCTCATAAAGCAAGGACTTGACATACCCACTGTATATTAATGTGTTTTCTCAAAATAATGCAAAATTTATTTCATAAACAAGATAACTTAACCATTTTCCTATAAAAATTAAAGCTGTTTTGTATTTGACCTTACAACGTGGTTATGGTATAAAAATCAGTGCATCTTGTCTACCATCCATTATGTTTGCTCAATATCATTTGGATGCTAACTAGTTAATTAATATTGTTTCTATGCATTATAATTCAATTCTATGCATTGCATTCACTACTCATAGATGAGCGTAGAGCCACAGTGGACAGTTGTCTGCATTGTTGATGGCTTTGCAGCAATACCTCATACTGAGCATGCATAAAGTGACAGTGGAGAGGAAAACTCCTCTTTAACAGGGAGGAAAACCACTAGCAGAACCAGGCTCAATGTGAACGGTCACAATGTGAAGGCACAAAAAGCACAGAAGCACACGTTGATCCAGGAATGTTTTCTATATTATATGGTAACAGCAGATGATCTGCCTCCCCTGGATGATGTCACAGCTAGCAAAACACCAGACCAGTGTACCTATTATGACGAGAGAAATGACAAAGAACCCAAAGTTAAAAGTTGAAATAACAACAATTAAAATAGTAGAACAGTAGGAGAAATCTAACCTGACCCTAGCCAAATGAATTTCGCTCCGCCTAGCTCAACTTAGATACATAGGAATGGCGTTTCAGAAGGCTGGGCCTTATCAAAAATCCTTGCATATGATTGGATAAGCCACTTGTCTGTCATCTTTATCGTCGTGCTATTTCAACCACTCACACCGAAGCCAAACCGTGACGCTGATAAGAGCGACGCAGGAATAAACAAAACTTGCCAAATCCGGTCGGGAGAAGGGCGAAAACATCGTTTCCACCAACAAAAGCCTTCAGAGGCGTTCTCTGATGTTCTTTTAATGAAACAATATTAGGTAGATTGGACAACACGGAAGAAATAGCAGCATCAATGTTAACGCTTGCTTCCTCGATGCGAGCCGCCATTGTTGTCTGAATCAAAACAGTCTCACGGTCGCTTCTCCACTACGTCACATCTATGAAACTCCATCCCTGCGTCCTGATTGGCTGGACAATGAAATTGGTTGAAGAAATGTGCATAGAGAAAGAACGATTATTTTAAAGAAGAAGAAAAACTTTATGGGACTAGTAGCACTTTATTTAGTGAGAGCCTCAGGGCCAGTCCAAGCCTCCATGGGGCCCTAAGCAAAATTGGATTTTGGGAACCCCCTATTTCAGTGAGTATTGACTGTTGATCATTGTAAAGTTACCATAGGCTGTGGTGTGGTGAGCTTGTCCATATTCCATGTTATTCACAAATTATTAAGTAAATTGGACATTACATATATTAGAGAGAAACAAATAAGACTTAGACTTAGACTTAGACTTTCTTTATTGTCATTTTGTATACACAGAGTGCATACAGAACGAAATTTCGTTCTGTATAAACACAAAAGCTCTAAAATTGTATGGTTGACTTATTTTCTTTTTCTATTCTATTAAAAACTCAAGCACTTGTGTATTAAATAAATGAAATAATATGAGTAAAATAGTTTTTAATTAAATAAATGTGTTAGGATCATGTCTGAACATGTTCAGTGAAGGCTGTGAGGCTAGCCTGTAATTGTCCCGAAAAGGTTGTTGAAAGAGGGGTCATAGATGACTCAAGCAGGAACCGAATGAGGAAGAACCTATTGCAACATCAACTCACACCAACAGTTTTCAAACACAAAAAGGAGATGGTTTGGGCACTCAGTGCTCAGTTCTCATCACAGAAGACAAGTCAAACAGAGCAAAAGACAGAAGAAGAAAGATCAAGGAAGAACTACGGAACCAGTGAGAACTAAGAACCATCGAGGCTGATCCCTATGTCCCTTCTCTGTCTCTTCTACAATTCGGGGCCGGTGATCCACAGATTCTGCTGAAAGTGCCGCTGACGCTTTAAACTGGTCGATAAAATCAACCTGGACCCACAGATTGGACCCAAGGTGTTAGGCAGACCCTTGGAAACATGAACAGGACCCAAAGCTTCAGCCGGACCCTTAGAGATGGGAACAGGACCCAAGGCGTCGACCGGACCCTCCGAGACAGGAACAGGACCAGTGGCATCCAGGTAACCCACAGAAACATGAACGGAAGCATTCATCAGACCCTCAGCGACCAGAACAGGACCAGAAATGTCGTGGACGGGCACAGAAATGTTCTCTTGGACATGGATGGGCACTGTGGCTTGATTACTGGAATCTGAGTGACCTCTGGTGGCAGACCTCAGAACAGCGGGAAGAGAATATGGTGGTTAAACATCTTTCATGGTGCTCTGTAGTCCTCCTCAAATTCCTGTAATGTCTTCTCTAAAACAGAATAATTATAGATCAAAGCCTCTCTCAGTCTTTTAATAACAGGTACAAATTATCTTATTTTGTTCTCCAACTCGTCCTAAGTGACATCAGAAGAATTGATGAGAGGAGAGCTACATGAGATGGCGGCAGCAGGTGAAGAGGCTGGCCCTGCAGGTTTGGAAGTAGGGCTCGATGGCTCCCCGGCGACTGACGAAGAGACAGACTCAATAGGAACGGGGGATGAAGAGGAATTGGCAGCTGGAGAAGCTGAGACCTATTTCTGACGACGGTGACCTCGTCCTGGGGAATCACAACTCCAAGACAAAAACTCTGTGGCTTGAGCTGGCTGAGTAGAAGACTTGATGACCACAGAAGAACAGGAACATTACTGATGGCCGGGCCTTGGTGTTTATCACAGTGAGGCGGCTGAGGAGTAATGTTGCTACTGGGGAGATGGCATCTGGGACTGTAACAAACAGCTGTTTGTTTTGTCAAAGAATTAACACCTTTAACTTTTTACTTGAGCACTTTAACTTGCATTTTTAGCACTTTAGATGGTGCACAGCACTTTAAGGAAGCATATTTGCACATTTCAGAAATAATTGCACAAAATTGATTTTATAAGTGTTTATTGATTATTGTCTTTTCTTTTTCCTGGTTTTAGATCCAGTGGTACTGCAGCACTTTAATACAGTGGTTGGGCCCTAAAGAAGAAGGTTGATGGATATTAGAGTACCAACAAAGTCAATATTTGTGCAATATTTCCATTTAGTCCTAAGTGTTTGTGTTTAATTGCATCTTAAACTGTTATAGTGAATGATGTTTTGTGTTTGTACTTACCTTGTCCGTGTGTCCAGGTCCATCACCTAAAACATGCCTGTCTTCCTCTAGAAAATCCACCAACCAGTAGGGAATGTGGATCAGGACAAACATGCTAAAAAAAAAATTACAAAAAAATATATATTCTTTTCGCTAAACCTGTTACCAATAAATAATGAAACACAATTCTATAACCTGAATCGTAAGTGTTTTTCCTTAAAATATTTATTAGACAATACTGCTCTTTTTCGTTTTCAAGACTCCTTATCATCTGTACTCTTTGTGTTTGATATTTCCTACAGTTATACAGTACATAACAAGTTCTATTGTTTCAAATTCCCCACATACATTACAACTTCCTGTTTCATGTTTTCCCATTAACTGTAACGTTGAATTAAGTCCTGTATGTCCCAACCATAGTCTTATTATTATCCTTTGTTCTATTCTGTTCCTCCCAATTTTCCCTCGAACTTCCCCTACTTTCCTTTGTATTCTGTAAAGCCATCTTCCTTTTATATCTTCTTCCCACTGTTTTTGCCATTTTTCTTGAATCTTTCTTTTAATAATACTTTTAACCTCTGATTTACTCATGTCGATTCTTATATCACTCTTACTTTTGTTTATCAACCCTTTAGCTTTCTCATCAGCCATTTCATTACCTTTCACTCCTATATGTGCAGGAACCCAAAGAAACACAATTGATAACCCAATCATCTGAATATGATATAATATTTGTTGAATTTCTAATAAGATATCTTTCTTAATGATTTCTTTGTAAACTGATCAATGATGAACTTGAATCTGAACATATAACAGCTCTTAATGGTCTCACTTTCTCAATCCATTCTACAGCAACTAATAATGCAATCATTTCTGCAGTATAAACAGATAATCCTTCATTTAATTTCTTCCCTATATGCAGTTTAAACTCTGGAATTATTACACCTACTCCAGTTTGTCCTAATTGATTTTTTTTATGCATCCGTATAAATTTTAACTGTTCTATATATTCCTCCACTATTATAGAATTACATATATACATTTTATCTCTATTTTTCTTTTCCAATATTGTTAAATCTACTATTGTTTCAGGTAAAAATCCATGGTGCTGTTACTGATAATGGTACTGTTGGACTAATGTTTAAATGATTTAATCCTAATTCTGTTGCTTTCTGAATAATTGTCCAACCAAATGACTTATTCTGAACCCTTTCTTTTTCACTGCAGGAGTTTAAAGTTACCTATGTAGGATGGATTTGATCGTGTCCTTGCAAATTAACCCAGTAATTTAATAACAGTTGTATTCTTCCCAGTCCTAACGGCGTTTCACCCACCTGATCTTGAAGTTGTCCTTATTGCTCCAGTTATCAATTCAATTCATTCAATTCAATTTTATTTATATAGCGCCAAATCATGAAACATGTCATCTCAAGGCACTTTACAAAATCAAGTTCAATCATATTATACAGATTGGGTCAGATTGTACAGATTGGTTAAAAAATTCCTATATAAGGAAACCAATTGATTGCATCAAAGTCCCGACAAGCAGCATTCGCTCCTGGGGAACCGTAGAGCCACAGGGAGAGTCGTCTGCATTGTACATGGCTTTGCTGCAATCCCTCATATCAAACGCAATGCTTGATATTGTATGATATCCAATTTTTAAGTACTGTCTCTGATGCTGATCCATACAGTATACTTCCATAATCAATTGTAGATCTAATCAGATTTGTATAAACTAATCTTATAGCTTTCCTATCTGCTCCCCAATCATACCCAACTAAACATCTCATTATATTAAGTATCTTTGTACATTTCTCAATAACCTTATCTATGTGCACATTCCAGGGTAGTTTTTCATCAAACCATACTCCTAAGAATTTAAATAGCTTTACTCTCTAGATCTTGATTATATAACTTCAGTTGTACTTCTTGATTTCTTTTCTGAGTAAAAAGCAATAATTTTGTTTTATCTACCGAAAATTTAAAACTCCATTTGTAAGACCATTGTTCAATCTTATAAATTGCTTTTTGGACTTTCCCTACAATAAATTTAATATTCCTTCCACGTTTCCAAATAGCTCCGTCATCAGCAAACAATGAACAACGCAATTAATTTTCTATTTCTCTAAATGCATTATTTATCATAACTGAAAATAATAAAGGACTTATAATACTGCCTTGTGGGGTTCCGTTTTCTATTTAATTTCTCCTTGAATAACTCTTACCAACTTTTCCCTGTATTATCCGTTCTGTTAAAAAGTTCTCTATCCAATGATAAATTCTTTCACAAATGCCCATTCTCCTCAACTTGATCACTAATTTCTCTTTCCACATCATATCATAAGCCTTTTCTATATCTAAGAACACTGCCAAAACACTTTCTTTATTAACTTTTGCTTTTAGTACCTCATGTAGTAAACACAGAATTGGATCTATAGTATTCCTTCCTCTTCTGAAACCACTTTGATTCAACAAAATACATTAATCTTTCATTTACCATTTTCTCCATAATTTTACTTAAACCTGACGTTAAAGCAATAGGTCTATAATTTTCTGGTTTTGAGCTATCTTTACCTGGTTTTGGAATTGGAACCACAATAGCATCTTTCCAACTTATAGGTAATTTCCCATATTCCCATATTCTATTATAGATATCTAATAATATTAACTTTGAATATTCATTTAGCTTATTTATCATTATATAACATATTTGACCACTCCCTGGGGTTAACATCTTAACTTTCCTCATGGCTCGTCTTAATTCCGCAGTAGAAAAATTTATAATAATAACACTATTTCCTTCTTCTCTGTTTATCATATGTTGTTTTTCTACTAAAGTTATATTTCTACCCTTTTTCCACTCTTCACTAATATTATTGGAACTATGTATTTGTACAAATGTTTGTGCCAACATTGTTGCTTTTTCTTCATTAGGCGCCCGCCTATGCATTGAAAATGCATGGCGGAGGCCTAGTACTATCCACCTAATAAGGGTTTCTTTATTATTATTAGGCACCCGCCATAGCATTTGCAAAGCAGCTGCAGCTGCAGCTGATCCAGCGTTCTGGATCAGCTGCAGCTGTCTGATCCAGCAGACCTGTGAAAACACTGTTGCAGTAATCAATTCTACTAAAAATAAACGCATGGATTAGTTTTTCCAGATCCTGCTGAGACATCAGTCCTTTAATCCTGGAAATGTTCCTCAGGTGATAGAAAGCCGACCTTGTCACTGTCTGTAAATGCTTTTAGAGGTTCAGGTCTGAGTCCATCACTACACCCAGGTTTCGGGCCTGATCAGTGGTTTCTAGCTGAAGCGACTGAAGCTGTGTGCTAACTTTTGATCTCTCCTCTATTGGTCCAAATATTATTACTTCAGTTTTGGTTTTATTCAATTGAAGAAAGTTTTGACACATCCAGCAAGATGTGCACCAACGATTTGTCCTCCTTTGAACTCACCCATGTCACCCATTATGTTGTGTGCATTGCAATATTTTGAGCAAAACTGTGTTCTTACCCTGATAATTGGACCTTCACACTCTGCTCTTATTGGTTCAATGTGCAATTAATGATGATTGGCCACCAGGCTGGTCCAATTTAGCCATGAAACCTCCCACACTAAAATGAGAGGTGTTTCAGTTTCATTGTCCAACCCCTGTATTTAGTGCATTTCACTTACTGAATTGAGTTACTGAAATAATTGTCTATACTTTTATTTATTAAGATTTAATTCTAGTGTTTATGTAAGGCAGAGGTTACAAATGTAAACGTTACAACCTTTTGTTTGGACTGTTTTTGCCTTTTCTTCTTTCTATTAAAAACAGCTCTACGAAAAGAAGTGGAAACAACGCCCCCAAAATGACGCTTGTGGCCAAAAAGTGTATTACGTCAGTCGTGGTTTAGGACTACCGTAGCAAATGAATGGGAAACGTTGACTGTCAGCTGTCGCCAATTAGCTCATTAGCTGCGTCTCAGATCAAAATACGCAGTTTGCAGCTCTGCAGACGCAAAGTTTTCCTGGTCGGCAGGTTTTGATGAAGACCAATCATTTTCACTCAGAAGGTTTGATTTAAAATCCCCAAGCGATGAGAGAGAATAGGGAGAATAGCAGGCCCTCTCCTTGGGCCTGCTATTCTCCCTGGGCCTCTTGCTCTTACTCTTCTTCATCCAGATATTACAGTGTCTTTTTATGTTTCTTTTTCCAAAAACATCACTCCTCAAAGTCCTCCTTTTGTATATAAGTGTCAATGTAATAGAAGAAAAAAAAACTGCCACTACAAGTCTAAGCGGGACTGGAATCAGCTGTGGTTGGCCCAATTTACCAATCATAAATCAGCTCTATGTCAATTATTTAAATGTTTGTTTATTATCAGCCAAGATAAATTGTTTTCAAACTGATATCATTGCAGAAAGAGAGGTTGTTATACTGTATCTAAGGTTTGTAAAATGTTACAACCGATTGGAGAAACGCTTGTTAGTGACTGGAAAAAACATGTAAAAGAGGATTCTTTGGGCTGGTCTTGGCTGGAAAAGGAACAATTTGGAGAGAAAGAAAGAAAGAAAGAAAGAAAGAAAGAAAGAAAGAAAGAAAGAAAGAAAGAAAGAAAGAAAGAAAGAAAGAAAGAAAGAAAGAAAGAAAGAAAGAAAGAAAGAAAGAAAGAAATGCCTGCACGAGGGTGAGGAAGACAAGTACCAGGACAAGGGAGAGGAGTGGGGCAAGGTAGAGGGGGTGGAATTAGAATGCGTGGTGGCGCTCAAAGAAGGACCAGAGCTAAGGAAACTGATCAAAGAAGAGCCACTATCATTGACCATGTCATAAACCACAGGCTATTATACAGAGAGGCTGATGAATGAGTACAGCCTAATATCAGCTGGGACACAGTGGCACCTATTGTCCGTATTTTAACAGAAACCAACAGGTAGGATATTGTTTCTCCTACAGCAAAGTGTAAATACTGTAAAATTACCATTTACAGTATTAGAGTGACCTTATGCCTCCAGTCTCTGATATATAACTGTATTTTGTCTTTCTAAGGATTCAACATCTACCTCCCTCAGGGGGCAGAGGAAAGCTCCTAAATGAAGAACAAGAATCAACATGGTGATTGCTGACAATGAAATAAAACTGAAGGACATTCAGTCCAGAGTTGTAGAGGACAACATTGTCTTTGGGAACATTGCAACAATCAGCATAACATTCATTTCTCAGACTCTAGCTAAACACAGAGTCCAAATGAAACAATTATACAAAGTTCCTTTCGAAAGGAACAGTCAACGCATCAAAGAACTCCATTACCAATACGACCAGGTAAGGTTATGCAATACAGTCATTACTGTACTATATACAGTGTGTTTTGCAGTAAACTATTCTATAAACCTAGAGTACATTAGGACATACAGTAGATATTCAGTACAGCACAGCAGTTACATACACTGTGTCTAATTACTTTCAAAGAATCATGGAGTTGGAGGCCAGTTGAGTCCCCAATGAAATTATCTATGTTGACGAGGCTGGCTTCAACTTGGCAAAAAGGCGTTGCCGTGGGAGAAACATAATTGGCAAAAGGGCCACAGTTGCCGTGCCGGGCCAGAGAGGAGCCAACATCACCATGTGCGCCGCAACCTCCAACAATGGTGCACTCCTGCATAAATACAACACCGACCACCTTCTTCTTTTTTAGAAGACCTGCATGAAAGACTGGTGCCAGAGGTAGAAAAGGGGCAGTTGGGAGACCACTTGCCAATATATGGGATCACATGGGACAATGTTGCATTCCACCATTCCAGTACAATTACAGCCTAGTTTGACGCCCATCCAAGGATGATATCCCATTTCCTTGCCCCTTACTCTCCTTTCCTCAACCCCATTAAAGAGTTTTTCTCAGCCTGGAGATGGAAGGTATTTGACCATCGTCCACGTGACCAAATGTCCCTTCTGGGTGCAATGTGTGGTCCTCTGTGGTGCGTTCAGGTAGCAATGTGATGGTAGCTTGCATAGCATACTGTGCTATGCAAGCTACCATCAGCTGCAGAGACTCAGGCAGACTACTCTCTGGAACAACAGCACCAACCTGTTCTCCAGTAGATGGATGTTTTCCGGAAAGAGCGTCTGCATTCCTGTTCGTACGCCCTGACCGGTACTGGATCTTGAAGTCGCAGGAGGCAAGTTGTGCAGCCCATCGGTGTTCAGTGGCACCCAGTTTGGCAGTACCAAGATAACTGAGGGGATTGTTATCAGTGAATACAAGACACTTATGGCCTAACAAGTATTCTCTGAATTTTTCAGGCATGGCCCATTTAAGGGCTAAAAATTCAAGTTTCATGCAGCTGTAGTTATCCATATTATGTTCAGCTGGTCTTAGTCCTCTGCTGGCGTAAGCAATAGGACGCACCACACCGTCCTGTTGCTGGGAGAGGACAGCCCCCAAACCACAATGGCTCGCGTCAACCTCCAGAATGAAAGGCAGAGAAAAGTCAGCATAGGCTAGCACATGTGAAGTAGTCAGCCTCCTTTTCAATTCCTCAAAGCTCTGTTGCTGTTCAGCAGTCCAGCCCTCGGCGATGTCCTGTCTTAGTCGCTTCTTTGTTTTTGACCCGCTGAAATGTCCCACTAGTTGGTGGAGGGGTGCAGCCAGCTTGGAAAAGCCTGCAACGAACCGCCAATAGTAACTGGCAAACCCAAGGAAGGATTTCAGCTCTGTGGAGGTGGTGGGGCGCTGCCAGGTGACTACTGTCTCAATCTTAGATGAATCAGTGGCCACACCTTTGCTAGAAATGACATGGCCTAAGTATTTAACTTCTGGTTAAAGAAAGGAGCACTTTGTCAACTTTGCCTTGAGACCCTCTTTCTTCGGGTGTCCAAGCACCATCCCCAGGTGCTCCACATGCTGTTCCACAGTGGAAGAAAAAACAACTATGTCATCAAGATACAGCATTAATGACTGATTTTGTTTGTCAGAGAAAATGTGCTGCATAAGCCTCTGAAAGGTACTGGGTGCATTACAAAGGCCAAATGGCATTCTATTCCACTCAAATAGACCAAATGGGGTACAGAACGCCGTTTTATAACGATCTGCTTCTGCTAGGGTTGGGAATTGATAAGATTTTCACGATTCCAATTCCCTTATCCATTCTGTAAAACGATTCAATTCTATGGGGTAAGATAGCTTTCTAAATAGATTTGTACATAAAAGGATAGTTGTGTCCATATAAGTCAGAAGTTGTGCATAACAAACATTTGTAAACTCATAATAATTTAAATCACATTCAAAAGATACAACATACAGTTTAAATAGTTACAACTTCAATAACTAATAAATACAAATTTCAAGTTTAAATTTGTGCTTTACTCTTTATGAACACAAACAGCAGCGGCTGCTTGAGAATACGGATTTTTTCTTTGAGAATACGAATTCACAACAGTGGTCTGACGTCACGGTTTCCAAGGCTGGTTAATGGAGCACAGAGTGCGAAGATAGGAGCCGCGCATGCGCTCTTCAGACTGACCGTCTCTGAATGCACCACGGCTGCAGATTCATTCCAGACAGCGCAGAGCTCACAGTGGTAAGTTAAACACTCCCTTTTCTGCTGCTGCTGTTCTTCAAAAGTACGTTTTCAGGTAGTTTGAAGCGAGAACATTATACTTTTAAGCTTCCCTATGTGGCCTGTTTACAGAGTTAGTGCGTAATTTTAATAAAAAGTCCGACGTTGAGCGTCTGTGCCAACTGGTAGGTTTTTTAAGATTGACAGCCTATTTCCTACTTTTATCTTTTAAAAAACAACATTGAGGATGGTATTAAACATGTGATCACGTTGAAATTGTGACTATTTATCTGTAAATAATTAAAATGAAAACATAATTTTTATATATTAGTAACAGTAAAGGGAGTAGAGTTAAGCTACTTTGTCTAACCTTCACAGCATTGTTCATTAAGGAAAAGTTATTTCTGTCTGTCCACCTTTACAGCGATTAATCTATAAATTATGTGCAGTTAGTTCAGTTCATTCTTTCAGTGAAATGGTAGAAACACCAGAGAAGGGAAGCCATTTGTTACATTTACTACTATACATTTGACCCTTTGTTTCTTGAGAACTATAATAATCTGCACGTTAACCACATATAGTTTTATGGTGTGAAAAGGTGAGAATTGAAAAAAACAATTATGGTAACACTTGGCATTTTTTATTTACAGGAAGAAACAGAAACAAAATATGTGAGGATAAACACTTCTGTGCCAATCCTCCAAATATTTTTTAATGAAGGGGACCTGAAACCAGCCTTCAAGCTAAACAGGTCCACCATCGTCCTCCTCCTTCAGCTGCTGCCCATCCAGAAGGTCCATGGATGGCCACAGGAGATAGAGGTGCTGGTGACCCTCTGCTGGCTGGCCTGTGGTGCATCCTATAGGGAAACAGCTTGCCAGTAAGATCTCTTACCTTATTGTCCTTAAATAGAGCCAACAATGACACACAATTGATACATAGATTATATTAATTGGATAGAAGATTAAGACATATCAGCATATTACCTAAATTACAAGTTAATTATATATTTGGTCAAGTGGAGGCAGGCTACTACAGACACCACGCCAAGGTGAGAAAATTGTTGAGCGCGCCTTTGGTGATCTGAAGACACGGTGGCGTTCCATCTTCTTAAGGGTGCTGGAGGTCCCCCCGACGTTTGCCCAAAAAGTAATCACCGCCTGCTGCATCCTCCACAGTATTAGTATAGCAGCAGGTGACCAGCTAGATGAGGAGGTTGATCCAGAGGAGGATGAGGAGGTGGACCCAGAGGAGGATGACCAACGGCTGAAGACAGGAAGCTGCTCCAGCTGGCTGCATGTTTAACTGAACATGACTACACCTGACCTAATGTAGATCAGTTCTAGTCATGTCCACATGCTGCTTCATTTCATTTTTTTCACCACCTGTAACAATACATAAAATAATCAGTGAATTAATTTCCATTCCAACTATTTTTAATTGTATGTTTGTAGGTGTTGTCTATTTGTATAAGATGTTAATAGAAGTTATTTATTTGTTTTAAACCACGTTAGTAACTGTTAATTTGTTGAATATGTTACACCTTCATTCTGTTCCAAAGTTAAAACATTTGTCTAAAATAAATGTTTTTTTTTCATATATTGTTACCATTGTTTTCTTTCCCACTTTCTCTTCTCAATTTTTCGTGTCCTCACTCAGAGGAAACTCACTTAGGAAAAACATTTAAAGAATTTATTTATTTATAGATTTTATATTAGGGCTGGACAATATAGAAAAAAAACATATTGATAAAAAAAATGCATTTTGATGGATAGATAATTATCAAAAAGATTTAAAACCTGGCTCTTATAATATTGCTAAATGACTTAATTTTAATATATCACACACAAACACTCAATCCCAAATAAATTCTTATTTACCCAACATTTTTAACCATAACTGATTTTTTTTAAAAGAAAAATAACTCAACTTAAGAGACCTGGGTGATGTTATTAAATACTGACAAAGAATAAACTCAAGTGACCAGCGCTGTTAGAGAAAAACTTGCGTACCAGAACTTTATATCGCGGATCAAGAGTGGCGAGTTTGAAGCCAGGTTTTTCATGTCCATCACTATGAAGCATGTTACTGCATGCGTGATGTCCTTATGCCGCCAGGACGCTTTGTCATTTTATCACAAAGAAGGAAGCCCAGTTTAGTTGCTGTACCTGCTTTGTTTTGGAAGAACTTCCAGAAGATTCCTAAGAAGATGACGCGGAGCCGCGCGGGGCTAAAACAGCTCACGCTGCTGCGGGTGTGAGCGACTGAGCGGCTTACGTGATGAAACAAGTTGGTTGCGTTACCAGACTTTGTTTTTACCGGTTCCTTGCAAGTTTTACAAATCACTGGTTTATTTCTTTCAGACTGGCGAACTAGTAAAACCCCGTTTTGGGACCGTTTCCCCCGCCGCTCCTTGCTGCGACATATTCACGTGCTCTGTGTTGTGGTTTGAGAGGGCGGAGCTTTGTGACGGCGTGCCTGGGTCCGCCATTACGATTGGTTGAGAGGAAGCAGTGACTGTAGCATCAACTAGGTTAAAAGGAAGAAAAGAAAACTGTCTGTATAACCAACTTTTACAGGGTTTCCCGCAGCGCTATCTTGGCCAACATTCCAAAAAAAAAAAAAAAGTGACGTTAATGGCATGGAGAAAACACATGGATACCCCCGCTCCGCGAGTCTGTCCGCGGAAAACGTGTCGTCCAGCCCCCCCCCTCCGCGAGTCGGTCCGCCTCGCATAAGCAAATTCCTGCGGGAAACACTGTTTTATCGATCCTTTTTTCCCCTTATTGTGCCACACGTCTTTCGACTGATATATATTGTTATTAAATTATCGTCCAGCCCTATTTTATATGATGCTGTCATTCTTGGGAGACATTTACAATTTATTCCAGCAATTATTGAGTTAATAAAGCAACACGCGTCAGCCTGATAAACACAAAACAAATAAATCACTCTTTTTTTTTAATTACGCACTAACTCTGTAAACAGGCCACGTAGGGAAGCTTAAAAGTATAATGTTCTCGCCTCAAACGATCTGAAAACGTACTTTTGAAGAACAGCAGCAGCAGAAAAGGGAATGTTTAACTTACCACTGTGAGCTCTGCGCTGTCTGGAATGAATCTGCAGCCGCGGTGCATTCAGAGACGGTCAGTCTGAAGAACGCATGCGCGGCTCCTATCTTCGCACTCTGTGCTCCATTAACCAGCCTTGGAAACCGTGATGTCAGACCACTGTTGTGAATTCGTATTCTCAAAGAAAAAATCCGTATTCTCAAGCAGCCGCTACTGTTTGTGTTCATAAAGAGTAAAGCACAAATTTAACCTTGAAATTTGTATTTATTAGTTATTGAAGTTGTAACTATTTAAACTGTATGTTGTATCTTTTGAATGGGATTTAAATTATTATGAGTTTACAAATGTTTTTTATGCACAACTTCTGACTAATATGGACACAACTATCCTTTTATGTACAAGTTTATTATGGAACCGCTTTTACCCCATACAATTCCTTCTTGATTCTCTTATCGATTCCAATTTGGGGAAATTTTTTTAACCTCTTAAACAAAAATAGACATGGTATAAAGCATTTAAATTTAAAGCAATACTAATTTAATTAATTAATTTAATTAATTTAACATTCTAGAGAGACATAAAAAGACAACAAATAAACATTAAAGTACGGTTTATAGGTTGGGTTCTGCAATTTTATAAGATGAGTATAAAACGCATCTTTAGAACCAATCTCTGCTCAAAATGGTGATCTCCACCACCTAATCTACTTTCAGCAGTTATCATCCATTATTGCAACCGTAAACTGCAGAAAATACTCTGCTCTTGTCAGGATGAGCTGCAGTGAGTTATGGGGATATTTCAGCGTCACTTAGTTTAGAGCCCAACACAATCAACTTCACTTTCAGAAACATGCCAAAAAACTGCAACCCCACAACTCATGAAATTTACAATCGACTTTAGAAAAAAGAAGACCAAAGTTGCATAAAATAAGTGGGCTTCACAACAGTGATCATTCTATCGAAGTGTGTCACACCGCCCCTCTGGTCGGTACACAAATGTTCCAGCAATTTCTACATTATAAAAAAAGAAAAACCTACTGAAAAGTCTCGCTCTCATGTCATCTTGAAGACATTCTTCTTCGAAATGTTGGCTTCAGACGACGTGTTTTCTCTCTGGCCAGAAGTTCGATGGCAAGTAGGTAAAAAGAGCCAAAAGAGTAGCAAAACAGCCCGCTGTGAAATATGAACCGGAAAGGTGAAAAAACAAATGTTTTTTCCGCTTTTGCCCGATGTATTGGAACATCCAACTGCCATGCACGTGAGCATTGTTGCTTCAGCAATAGCTCTCATGAATTTCAATGGTGAAGTCTTCTCGAAAGCCAAAATAATTGTTGTAGAGCGCAGTGCCTTACCGCGACATTATGTCACAGGATGTGATGTCGGGCAGTAATGGCCGTTCCCATACACAGTGATCGAGACGACAATTTATGCTTTTATTTTCATATTGATTAACGCTAAATTCATTAAATCACCACAAACGTATTAGTTTTAGGTATAACTAATGATCCCCTGATTTTTCCGTGTTTACCGGACTTTTGATCGCTTTACCCGAGGGGGCGCCATTTTTTTTGTTTTGCTTTTCTGGTCGCGTCGTACTTGCTTACTGAATGCTGTGTGCGTAACTTGCGTAAAAAACGTGACGTAAGTCTTGCTGGCCGACTCTGGTGCTGCCTGGAATCAATAATAGAATCGTTAAGCGAGCTGCCAAACGGTGGAATCGGAACACACGGAACCGGTTCTGAACAGGAACCGGTTTTCGATTCCTATCCCTAGCTTCTGCACCAGGTACCTGGTTGTAACCACTTGCCAAGTCCAGGGTAGAGAACCAGCAAGCACCTGTAAGTGCATCCAAAGACTCCTCAATGCGTGGTAATGGAAAGGCATCTTTGCAGGTTTTACCGTTTAGCTGCCGGTAGTCCACACACATCCTCAGGCTCCCATCCTTCTTTTTAACTAACACAAAGGGAGAGGCATAGGGTCTGCAGCTCTCTCTGATCACATTGGTACTAAGTAGCTGATTAATGTGATTCTTTACCGTTTGATAGTCTGACGGTGGTATACACCGGTAACGCTGGTTTACAGGGGTCTCATCAATAAGAGGTATGTTGTGACTAATTATATTTGTACACCCTAAGTCACTGTCATTTTCTGCCTCGCACCACACAGACCAGGGCAGGAGAAGCTAACAAACCCCCAGGCTGACCTGACACAGGAGGCTTAAAAAGTACAGCCTGTGTCAGCTGATCGGAGCAGGTAGCAGCCACAAGCTTCATAACCCCAGCTGGAACCCTGCATGCTGCACGATCCCGCACTTTTCCCTTCCCCATACTGTCTAATGGGTTCTGCAAGCTTGCCTGATGGCACTTTTGCAATGCGGGCCAGACTTCAAAAGCGGCCTGTGGGGCATTGTCCAGACTGAACAATCCTGCACCATGCTGTACAAAAAGCTCATGATAGCATTTTTGGATTACATTCATGCCTAAAACACCTGGTGTGGCAGCCACTTTGCCAGGAGGATCTTTTACAATTAAAACCCTGCAGTTTGGGATGTCTTTAACGCTAAGCTCTATGTAACAAAGGTAGGGGATATTTAACCCATTTGCTGCCTTAAGCTGCAACCAGTGACTAGGGCATAAACCATCAGGGCCCCCAGACTTGAAATGATCCTTAAAGAAACTTTCGGTAAGGGTAGAAACCATAGAGCCAGTGTCAATTAGACAGGGCACCTGAACACCTCCCAAACACACATCTAAATGAGGACATGCCGCCATAAGCTTTGGCGTTTTCCTACCATTATATGGTGCTGTAACTGAGCCAATAGTGGCCCCACCCAAACTGTGGCTCAACAATTTAGTGGGATCTAGTTTTCCGAGACCGCAGAGTGTTGAGGCGGGGGACTTGAGGGCTGCTGAGGGTCTTGAGAGTGAAAACAGGAGGGGACAGGTACGCCATCACATTCTCTAGCACAATGACCTGGCTGTTGGCACCGTCTATGGACTATAGGGACATTACGGGGGGACGACTCTGTTGGTGGGTTTGACGAGAGGCAATACTCTGAGGGAGTTGATTTAATTGCTCTTGTTGTCGTGCCAACATATCATGCAGAGACCTCAGTTCTGACCCCTAATCCCTTGGACTAATCTGAGAAGTGCCCTGGACAGCACACTGAAATCCAAGCGATGGAACTGAAAGACTCCGAACCTCACTACCACCTGATGAGCCCTCCTGTTCCCACCTAATAGCTTCAGCCCTGACATCAAGTAAAACAGCTGCAGGTTTCTCCCGTACAAACTGTTTCAATGCACGCCGCAGTGGGCCATCCAAAACATGCTCCACAAACTGAGCCCTCAGCAATACAGCAGGATTAACCATGCTAGTGGGTGCAGCGGCTTTAACCTTCTCCATTAACCCCATTAGTGCGAGGGAAAATTCTTGAAGGGTTTTGCCCTCCTGCTGCTTTCTAGAAAAGAAAGCCTCTTGCAACGAGACATAGGAATCCGTACAACCATATACCTCTTTTAACACTAATAATGCCAGCTGGATCAGTTCGTTCAGTACTAGGACGATATCTAAGTTCCTCTCATACCTCACCCTCCAAATGATCATACAAATAAAAAGCCTGATCAGCAAGTGATAAGTGACGTGCCCTCATACAGGCCTCCACCTCCTCCAACCAATCATTTCACCCTATTCTCGATCTTCCCCTGAAAATTGGACATTTCCTGTCACAAGGCACAAACACCAGCCTTTCTGACACAGTGGGGCCCGGTGCGGGAAGAGCACTCTGAGATGTGCTTGAAGTAGAAGGAGCAGTGCTTGAGCTGTAAAATTACACCTTCCCCATCAGTTTGCTTGCTCGGTAATTTTGAGGAAAGTCCTCTGAAAAAAGAAATAGCTTACATGGTTTTCACTGCTTTATGTATCGCAAAGAAAACTATCCTCATGAATTGGAAAAGTAAAGAAAATCTCAGTATCAATCAGTATAGAGATCTTTTGTTGGATCATATTAATCTAGAGACAGCATCTGCTTCCACATCTGATTGGTCTCTTTGGGCTCCTCTGATCAACACCATCACTTAGTGGAATAGGGAGCGGTGGGTTGCTTCCTGCAGGGCGCAGTGGCTGGATGGAAGGGTTCCTGGGGTTCTGAGGGCACTTGGAGTAGGGCGCCTGGTGGATCCGGCTCCGGGGTCTGTTGCCCCCATCTGGGAGGAGCTTGGGAGGCCTACGGGTGGCCTTCAGCAGCCGCTTGCAGCGTTCTTTGGGAGCTGCGTGTTGACGGACGTGGGTTACTGACCTGGTAGCTGTGCTGCCACTGGGTGGGGCCGGCGGTGGGTCTGGGGGTTTGGGGTCCCTGGGGCGCGCCGCCCTTGGGCAGGGGCCCCGGCGGGGCCTCGGGGGTTCCGGTTCCGGGGGGTGTGTCGCTTTTGGTGTGGGCCGGCGCGCGCCCGGGTGTCCGCCCCTGCACGGGGCCTCGGGTGCGCTGGGGGGCCTGTTGAGCTGGTAGGGGGGCATGGTCATTAACATCTCAGGGCAGATGCTCTTCTCCTTCATTGGATAGGCACTCTGCTGGTTGGGGGAGGGGGAGTAGGGACCTACCCAGCCTGGATGTCTACTGTCGAATGTATGGTGAGTTGTTTGAACGTTAGTGTTGGAGAGGGATTAAATCTACGGGTGTGTGGGGGGGGGGGGGGCGTTCTGGTGGGCTTGTGTCCAGCCCCCTGTCCCTGTCCTGGTCCGTGTCGTCTTGCGGTGCAGGTTTCGCTTGGGGGGTGGGGTTTGGGATGGCTCGTGCGAGCTGGCTGGCCTGGGTCCCCCCCTCTTATTTATTTATTTAGTTATTATTATTATTATTTATTTATTTATTTAATTATTTATTTATTTAGTTAGTTGTTTTTTTTTTGGGGGGGGGGGGTAAAGCCAGTAGGCTTGGTGGGTGGGCTGGGGGGGGGGGGGGGGGGTTGAGGTGTTGGTCCTGGTGGGTGGTTGGCTGGCGGGCCCTGCGGCCTCTCCCTGGTCCCCGGGCTACGGTGGTGCCGCTGGCGAGGCCCCCTTCTCTGGGTGGGGCTTTCGGGGAGCGGGGGTGCCTATTGGAGTCAGTAGGGGAGCTGGCTCCCTGGGATAGCTTCCCAGTCATTTGCTCCTCATCCCCGGACTACTCCCTCTGCCTGCTCCATCACGGCGCCACACATGTAGGTCCTGGAGGAGAGGGCGTTACTGGAGGTTGCCACTTTCTGGTGACGCCCCTCTCCCCAATTTTATCATGCATCTTAGACACTTTCACTCCAAACATTTTCACAACGCACATTCATATAGGCCATGGTATGGGGGGTGGGGGGAAGACGTCTGGGGGGGGGGGGGGCTTATGTTGTGTGAGCCTCACCTCGGACGGCTCCCTTCACCTCCTCTCCCACTTAGACATTGAGGGTTCTGGGCAGTTGCCCGGAGGGGGTGCGCTGGCACCAGCTTCCTTCCGGAGGGGGGGGTGGGCTGTGCCGCGCACCCCCTTCGGCGCTCCCAGTTTTTAAACGCACTTGAGAACAACATGCAACAACATAACATCTGAGCGGGCGTAGGGAGGATCGGGGTCTTCTGCACACCCCCGTTCTCCGATGGCGGCAAGGAGTCTGGGGCCTGGAGGAGGTGCGGGCCACTGTGTCCGGGGTCTTGGCGGGGGGCTGCAATGGGTAGTCAGCGGCTTGCCAGGTCTGGGGCTGACGCCTCCGCTCCCCCCAGGAGGGGCGGGGGGCAGGGGTGGCAAGGGTGGCAAGGGTAAGGTGGGGGAGGGAGGGAGGGGGTTTATTAGGTATTTAGGGGGTGAGGGGGGCTCTGGCTGGGTGGCTCGCACGGGTCGTGTTGGCCCGCCCTCTTTGGGGGGCCCGGTCCGGGGGGCATCTGGCACGGGTGCGGGGCCGGGGGTCGGGCACAAGCAGTTGTATAGTCGATTTGGGGTGACCCCCCCCTCTGGTCAGTGTTGGATGCGAGTGTTAGGTGGGAATGTGTGTACAGCGTCTTTTTTTTTAATTTTTTATCTGTGTGTGGTGAGTGGGGCACAACGGAGGGATGGTGTAAATGAGTTTTCTTTTTTTTTTCCAGGTATGGTTGTGGTCCGCTCCCTCTCCCAAGAACATCTCAAGTCTCTGCTAGGTGCGGAGCCCATCCCCCCACGTCCTGCCCTCCTCCGCTCCGTTGGCAGGCTCCTTGGCCCTCTGGCGCGTTGGTTGGCTTTGGGTTTGGGGCAGCTTCCCGGGCGTGCGCCGGCCCACTCCCGGCGGCCTCTTCGCGGGACCTGGCCCCCCGGGGGGTGGCCGGGGCCCCCGTCGCGGGGGCGGGGCGCCCCTGGGGCCTCTGGCCCCCAGGGCCCATGGCCGGGACCACTTCAGCGGGGCTAGCTGCCGGCAGAGCCCACGGGCTCGTCCCCGCGGCTCTTGAGGGCGTCGGCATTGCGGTGGCTGGGGGATTTCCTCTGGGTCGTCTCTACTCTTTCCTTGGGGGGGGCGGGTTGCAGATATCCTGTGTCGGCCCCTCCTGGGCGCCCTGCTTTAGGGACCCCTTTGGGAGTCCGGGGTTATGGGTCCCCTGACTCCTGCCTCTGTGCTCGGGGAAGGCGGGCCTTTGGTTCTCCACAACCACTACCAAGCTATTTCCTTCTGTATAATTTTCACCTAAACTAGTACACTCTCACAAACTCCCACAGGTGCTGGGTCCCAGGTATTAAGTGTTCACTTATATGCAGTAATCTTATAATTTATTTATTTATTTATGTTCTTTCACTTTCCTTTTTCAAGTATCACATTACACATATCAGCTTACATAATAATATATATGATTTAGCAACGGCCTCTAGGTGTTATTCGATTGTATCTGTTGCTTTATGTCTGTTGGTTGTGATGTTCTTTTTGCATCTCTCTTTCCAGGTGACAGAGCAGACGGAGGTTTTATCATTCTCTCCCTTTTATCTCTTCTTTCTTTCACCTCTACTCTTTTCTTTTCTTTCTCTTTCACTTCTTGTTCTTCCTTTACTCTCCCATTGTAATGTCCATATGTGACAGGTTACTTCTCCTGATGACCACAGCTCCACTTTATTGAGGCTTCATATATATATTTAGATGTCAGACGATGACAGGTGGGTGTTACTGTTTTATTCTTTTCCTGCAACACAGCAGACGACACAGCAGCGGCGTGGGTAAACAGCAGTCTCGCGGGACAATTATGATCCATATAAATCCTCTCGCCGCTGTCGCGTTCGGTAAACAAAACAACAGAAAAATAACCAATTGTGGCCATACAAAACAGAAACAACACAAAATATATACTACAGTGATCGTATATTACCTGCAACACAGCAGACGACACAGCAGCGGCGTGGGTAAACAGCAGTCTCGCGGGACAATTATGATCTAACACGTGAGGCGAAAATAGCATAGAAGCTAAGTTAGCTTCAGCAACAAACTTTCTAATTAACTAAATACAGGCTCAAAATTTATAGTGAGCGCTAACACAACACACAGAGCAATGCCACACCACAGAACACAAAATATGAACACATTAAACACTCACAAAATCAATAACGTCCCAGACCGTGTGAGAGCACATCTTACCCATATAAATCCTCTCGCCGCTGTGGCGTTCCCCACCCCACGTACCCACTACGTCAGTAGGTGGCGGTGTTGCGCCTGGTTTCACATAATTTAACCTGAGCTCTTCTGCTCCGTTACATACACCCCCCTTAAATTATGCCAAATAGGGGCAACACAGATCGGAAACACCAAGAGCAAAACAAAAACATATGCTCAATAAGAAAGAGAGAGAGAGAGAAAGAAAATTAAAAAAAAATAAAAAATACTGTGTATCCCGAGCAGTGATGTACGAAAAAGTCAATATCAGAAATTCTACCATTAGAAGTGCGTAGGCACAGGGAGGTACCAAAACCTGTACATATCACAGACAACCAGAGATGCCTTTTACATCTCATTACATTGTACATGTCTTTGCTCTTTTTAGTGTATTACACACATCTTTAGATCACATTAAATGAAAGAAAATAAATTCAAGTGACTGGTAGTCACAGAAACCTCAACAGTTAAATTACACACAGATTGACAGGTGCGTATCAGCCATAATGGCACCAAAAGTAGACCACAAAAGAGTATCAGTATTCCCCACAAATCTCTGGACCCAACATCTCACAAATCAACCTATTTGGACGTTTAATGGCTCTTCCACACCGTGAGAAAGCTGGAGGGGTCTGTGTAATGACTGGATGTGTGCACACTACTTCTTCTAACTCAACCTCATCTGGACTGAGAAAGTCACTCATAGCAATGGGCACATCAGTAGGGAAGTGACTCGTGTCATGCACTGGGTCTGAGACTGAGTTCTGTGCAGCAGTGTTGGGAGATGTGTGCTGCACAAGGTCTTCAGTGGTACAGTTTGGCAGCTCCCCTGACTTGCTTGTGTCCACAGCAACCACGAGTGAGGCGTTGCTGATGCCATCACTACTCGAAACACTCCCATTCTCCTCCTCAACCTGGTCTGGGGACTGCATGAGCCAATCCATAGTGCGTGATTGAGCAGCCTCCCGGCCATCCACAACACAACACCGGTCGCTCTGACATGACACTGCAGACTGTGGCTCACCAGAGACTGCCTGTGAGCCAGGCGGCTCAGGGAATGACAGGAAGTCTACAGGAAGCAACATGTTCCTGTGCACAACCTTCTCCTTTCCTGTAGCAGCATCTCGGATCCTGTACACGTGTATTTCAGGTTTGACAGACACCACATCAAAAGGGGTTGAATCCCACCGGTCTGCGACCTTTTTCTTGCCCTTTTCACCTCGATTGGCCAGCAGCACTCTGTCACCTACAGCCAGCGGCGACCCTTTGACCTTGCGGTTGTAGATTTTAGCATGACGATTCTGCTCATCATGGGCATGCTGTCGAGCAATCTGTGCAGCCTCAGAAAGATCCCTCCTCAGATGATCCACAAACTCATGGTGGCTGACAACACTGACATTCTCCAGGACATGATGGAACATAACATCAACCGGCAAGCGTGGGATGCGCCCAAACATCAAGTAAAATGGCGCGAAGCCCGTGGTCTCATGCACTGTGCAGTTGTAGCTGAAAGTTAACATCTGGAGCATTTGCGGCCATTTACACTTGTACTTCGGGGAAAGAGTCCTTATCATGCCACCAAGGGTTCTGTTAAATCTTTCTGTGATACCATTGCCCATGGGGTGGTACGGAGTCGTGTGAGATTTATGTACACCTGCCATTTCGAGAAGGTCTCTGATGAGCCTGCTCTCAAAATTAGCACCCTGGTCAGAGTGGATTCGCTTGGGGAATCCGTAAATGCAGAAGAACTTGTCCCACAAGCAGCGGGCAACTTGCTTTGCAGATTGGTTTCTACAGGGAAAAGCCAGTGCTAATTTTGAGAAATGGTCTGTAACCACAAGAACATCAGTGGTCTTCTTGTCACCTGACTCTGCCGTCCAAAAATCAATGCAGACTAGCTCCATAGGAGCTGAGGTGCGGATATTCTCAAGAGGGGCACTGGCAGCTGGCTCAGGGGTTTTTCCCAGAATGCACCTCTGGCAGTGCTTCACATGTGCCACAACATCTTTTCCCATGCCGGTCCAGAAGAATCTCTCACTGGCCAGGGAGAGAGTTCTTGAACGGCCCTGGTGGCTGGCTGCATCATGAACACCGTGGAGGACTTGATGTTTCAGGGACTCAGGTATGACAACCTGAAAGATCTTTTTGTTCATGCGATGGTCCCTCTTGACTCTGTAGAGAATCCCATTACACACTTTTAATCTCTCCCAATGTTTCAAAAGCCGGAGCACACAGCTCGACTCAGCCGCCCTCTCATGTGCATTTGGTTTCCTATGTCGCTGAACATAGAAGAGTGCTCTGTTCACAGTAGCATCTTGTTGCTGCAGGTTGTGTAACTGACTGCGTGGAATAACAATGGACGGGTCTTCGTCAGGTAACTGCAACAAGGATGGATTTGCACCGGACAGATGGGAAATGCCACCAGCGCAGTGAGCATCCAGGATGGCTGACACCTCCTCAGCACCGATGGCGCCTCCAGGCTGCGCTGGACTGTGACCCTCACCTGTGGATTCAGCAGCAGTCTGAACAGCCTGGCAGTTGGTGGTTAGTCGGAAGGCGTCTTGCACTGTCCCAGTGACAACTCCATTGACTTCATCCAACAAGGACAGGTAGGGCTCTTTAATCAGACGATGACCTATGCTGGACTGGACGAAGGGTTCACGGCTCAGGGCGTCAGCGACGGTGTTCTTGGACCCTGGAACATATTTCAGATCAAAGTCATATGCCGCTAACTTTGCTACCCATCTTTGTTCACAGGCGTCCAACCTGGGCTTCGTCAGGATATAGGTCAACGGGTTGTTATCAGACCATGCAGTGAAATGTCTCCCTTTTAGCCAATGTGAGAACTTGTCACATATGGCCCACTTTAAGGCGAGGAATTCAAGCCTGTGAGCTGGATAGTTCAACTGGGATTTTGACAGTGTTCTGCTAGCGAAAGCAACTGGTCTAGCCACTTTCTCACCAGGCTGAATCTGCGATAGGACAGCTCCAATCCCGTCAAACGAAGCGTCCACAGCGAGAATGAAGGCCCTCTCGAAATCAGGATGAGCTAGGGTTGCGCTGTGATACAGATCATTTTTTAGAGTGTCAAAGGCAGTCTGACACTCAGACGTCCAGTCATCTGCTGAGAGTTTCACTTGAGTAGAGCGCTTTCTGTCAGACATCCTCCTGTGCCGGGATTTCCCCACAGTCTTCTGTTCTGAGAGTAGCTTAAACAGGGGCCTGGCTTTAGTGGAGCAATCCTCAATGAAATGCTGATAATACAGCACCATCCCCAAGAATGAATGGATCTTCTTCTGTGAAGGAGTGACACCATCACTGTCCATGAGATCAGACACCTTCACTTGGGTAATAGCGTCAACTTTTCCAGGATCTGTCTGCACGCCCGATCCAGAAACGACGTGCCCGAGAAACTTCACGGATCTCCGCAAGAAGTGGCACTTTTTCGGCGCCAGCTTGAGGTTATGATTCTTCAAGCGAGAAAACACCATCTCCAAGCGCTGGAGTGCTATCTCTTCAGTGGGCCCAAAAACCATGAGATCGTCCAAATAGCACAAAAGACTGGTGAAATTCTCATCTCCAAAAATAGAAAGCATCATGCGCATGAATGTAGCTGGGCTGTTCGACAGACCCTGAGGCATCCGGTTGTATTCATGCAGGCCAAACGGTGATGAGAAGGCTGTGTATTTCTTGTGGTCTTCATGCAGAGGCACATTGTAAAAACCCGAGGTGAGGTCCATGGTGGAAAAGAGGACATTTCCCCCGAGCGCAGCAAGCGCATCGGCCTGATGTGGCAGCGGATGAGCATCCTTCACCGTCCTAGCATTGAGCCATCTGAAGTCTGTGCAGAGGCGCAGGTCGCCATTTTTCTTCCACACAAGGACGAGGGGTGAAGCGTACTCACTGGTTGATTTGCGAATGATCCCTCTTTCCTCCATCTCATTGAGCGCTGTTCTCAACTTCTCATAGTGGCTCGGTGCTACCCTGCGGTAAGGCAGCCGGAACGGCCTCTCATCCACCAGATGTATCTTGTGCACAAAATCAGACGCCTCTCCGCAATCCATCTTGTGTCGTGAGAAGATAGATTCATGTCTCTCGATGATCTGTAGAAGCTTATCCCTCCAGAGGTCCGAGACGGCGCACGAGTCCAAGTCCAGATCAGGCAGACCCAGCTTGTCCAACACACGTCTGACATCCTCTTTGGACCTTGGAGTCGCAGGATCTGTGATGGACTGAGAGTGACCTTGGATTTGGTCAGGTGAAGACAGATCCTCGACTGCAACACAGGGAAACACATCAGCGAGTTTAGTGTTCCTTTTCAGCGTGATGGGCTCATTTGTGGGGTTAATAACTCTCATGGGCAGACATCCATCACCCCACATAGGCGTAACAATCCGACCAACCAAGACATTTCTGGGTCTGCATCTTGCTTGAGTTGGTTCAACAACCACTGTGCTGCTGACTGACATAGGTGAAGAAGCAGGAAGCTTGCCCCACACCAAATGTTCACTTTGTGGTTGCAAAGTCACACAGTGTTGTAACTTCAGTGTGCCAACCTTGTCAGGCACAGAAGCACCTCTCCATCTCTGTGTGTTGGAAAGGAGGGAGAAAAAGTGGTGACAGTCATCATCAGTGGCGCTACTGGGCTCAGACATGAGTCGCCAATAGCTGTCAGTCTTTCTCATCATCTGAAGGATTTTCTTTATGGCGTTGCTTCCTAATATCAGATCATCAGTCTGTCCAGGCACCACAAACATTGGAATAATCATTTTGCAGTTGTAGACCTCAGCTTCCACATCATATGCAGCTGAAGGCGAGACCTGATGACCTGCACATCCAATGATAACAACATCACCTGCAGAATAACGTCTCAGACTTGGAACATGCTGCAGGAGGCGCTCTGCAGCTGATTCACTCAGCGTGCATCCTGTTGAGCCACTGTCGATCATTGCTTTCAATGAGACACCTGCTGCAGTGACAGTGGTGTAAAACAAGCTGTCTGACTTTTGTATTCTCTGTGTGCTTTGAAACAGAACAGTCTTACTTGGAGGCATGCTTGAACAAACTGACTCAAAGACTGACTCAAAGTCCTCAGTATCACTTGTGGGAGGGACACCAACAGGATCCACACCGTCCTCCCCTGGGTGCAGATCCATTAGTTTTCCAGCTGCGCAGATGGAGTGGACGATGACTGCACGGGACAGCAGCGTCTGGAATGATCAGGTGAGAAACATTTGAAGCACAGTTTCTTGTCTCGACAATGAGTGAGTGCTGAGTGGGTTGCGTTGCCACAGACAGCACACGGCAGGGCATTCAGACCCTCAATCCTAGGAGGTCTGGGTCTGGCCTGTCTGGGAGCATTAGCGTAGTTTGGAGCAGACTTCTCCAGCAGAACTTTCTCCAGCATGTTAACTACACGTTCAAGAGCAGCCAAATCAGATGACCTGGGTGTGGGAGAGTCTCTAGAGTCAGGCGGAGGTGCTGCAGTGTGAAGCATCTCGACTTTATTCACATGCACATTCTCACTGGGCATTCTACTCACAGTGGCAGCAGTAGCACCTCTCAAACCCCTCCCCGCGTGAAACTCATCCAGCACATCTTGAACCTCCACTGCAGTCCACTTGTCAATTGTTTTCGACCTGAAGGTCATGGCGAGCTCCTTGGATGGGCAGTTCTTGATAAACATGCGCGTCACTTCAAGACTGGGGCAGTGCAGCTCCTTACCCTGTTCCTTGAGGCGGTCAGCAGCAACATCTGCAGCCTGGTTGAGCCTCAGCCAGTAGTCATATTGCATCCTCATTCTCTCTTGGCAGTGTGGTGTAAAAGTCTGCTAGGGGGAGAGGAGAGTAGGGCACAGCAGCAAAATGCTTACGGAGGAGAGCATAAATGGCATCTGGGTTTAGAGTCATATCAACACCACTGTTTCTCAAACCAAACTTCACAACATCTTTAGCTCGACCTCTGAGATGAATGAGTATTTCCTCAGCCTGCTGCTCTGGTCTAATGTTCGCCCTCTTTATGTAATCCTTCATCAGGTCCTCCCATCCATGAACATCCACAGCGTCTGTGACATCACCTATGAAGGTTGGGGGCTCCTTCAGCTTCCTGTGAGGCACCAGTTGGACTTGTGACAGGTCAAGGTTGTGTGCAGAACCGTGGGTGGTGGGAGCACTGTGCACAACTGGGGTGCTAGGTGTTGGCGTACTATGTGCTGGACTGAGGTGTGCGACTATGCTATCCGCCACCTGCTGGCCGACAAGTTTAATTATGTCACTCATCTGGCTGACTACATCAGGTGAAGGTGGAACAGGGTTTTGTGTAGGTGTAGCAGTAACCTGTGTGCTAGGGGCATGCACAATGTGATGGCTCTGATAGGGAACCCCGTCTCTACTGACTGAAGAGAGCTCGGCTGGAACCTGCCTACCTCCCGCCACATGAACACCACCCTCCTCAACAGGACTATCAAACTGCAATACCACACCTCTGCCTCTCCCTCTACCAACACTCGGAATAAAAGGTGTAGTAACATTCCCTTGTATGTAGCTCATTGTCAAACCACAAATGACAGTGACACATTAATCACAGCGAAAACAAAAAGCATATAATGACCCCAGGAAACTGGTTGAAGAGTAAAATGAACCAGTACACCGTCAGAAATACAGTCCACCTGAGAGCAAAACCCAGAAGCCGTCCAATGAAGTGGTCCCGGGCCGAAGTGAAGACGAAGCTCCAGATCAACAAGTCACGGCACCAATGTGACAGGTTACTTCTCCTGATGACCACAGCTCCACTTTATTGAGGCTTCATATATATATTTAGATGTCAGACGATGACAGGTGGGTGTTACGGTTTTATTCTTTTCCTGCAACACAGCAGACGACACAGCAGCGGCGTGGGTAAACAGCAGTCTCGCGGGACAATTATGATCCATATAAATCCTCTCGCCGCTGTGGCGTTCAGTAAACAAAACAACAGAAAAATAACCAATTGTGGCCATACAAAACAGAAACAACACAAAATATATACTACAGTGATCGTATATTACCTGCAACACAGCAGACGACACAGCAGCGGCGTGGGTAAACAGCAGTCTCGCGGGACAATTATGATCTAACACGTGAGGCGAAAATAGCATAGAAGCTAAGTTAGCTTCAGCAACAAACTTTCTAATTAACTAAATACAGGCTCAAAATTTATAGTGAGCGCTAACACAACACACAGAGCAATGCCACACCACAGAACACAAAATATGAACACATTAAACACTCACAAAATCAATAACGTCCCAGACCGTGTGAGAGCACATCTTACCCATATAAATCCTCTCGCCGCTGTGGCGTTCCCCACCCCACGTACCCACTACGTCAGTAGGTGGCGGTGTTGCGCCTGGTTTCACATAATTTAACCTGAGCTCTTCTGCTCCGTTACACATATAATTTGAAATTCTCCTTGCAGGAATCACAATAAAGCTATTTACAAGCATAAATCAAGTAGAGCACTATGGCGAAAGCTGTTCGCTCCACTTGTAAAAGCAAAATCTGTCGAGCTCTATCTGGCATTGAGATATCAATTCCTATTGCCACATTGCTAGACAGGACACTGGGGGAAAAAAAATAAAAAAATTAGGAGCAGAAGTACCTGGGGCGGAGCGTGACTGTTCCTGTCGTAATCATTTGTTTTCTGCTTTCAATGCGGTACCGCGCACGTGACGTCACCGTCTCAAGAGCAACGCCCCTTTTGCCGCTTAGGTAGGGCATACAGGAGAGAAAGCACGGATAACCCAGCTATTACAAGCGCAACAGAACCAGCGATCTGACCGACTTTACAGCCGTTAAACTTTCCCAAGACGATGTCCCAGGCACACGGATTACTGGTCGCACTGTCGAAGAACACACCAACGTTCAGCTCAAACGATGGCTTGAGGTTCGAGGGCTTAAAAAGACTGGAAAACTGGCCGAGATGATGAACGGTAAGCTTTGGTTTTTTTTCCTGCGCGGCGGTCATGGCAGCGTCGGCCGTTTTTTTTTTTTGTTGTTTGCAATCACCGTCCAGGAATGGGTATATGTTTAATGTTTGTCTCATTTGAAATGTTTTTGAGTAAGCCTGGTAGCAGGCTATCATGTTAGCGCCTGCTACCATGATAGCCTATATGCTGTCATGGTAGCAGGCGCTACTTTATTAACATGTCGGCCACCAAAATACTCTTACCTTGACTTGATGTCGCTGGAATTGGGTCAGGATGTTCTTCGGTTGGGCCCTTTCCTCCGACAAAATGCTTGCTACATATGTACTTGAATTTGGTAACTTTTTCCGGGTTGAACTGTTGTGTAGGCCGACCGCCCCGGTGTTCCAAGCACACACATTTCTCCTTGGCAGTCTTGAAGAAAACATCCTTCATATGCGGCCGATCAGCGTACCTCGAGTCGCTGTTGCCCGTTCCATAGCAACAATGTTTAAAAACCATGGTTTTAGATTTGGAAAAAGCAGTCGTTTACCGAGTAAAACCTAGGCTAACGCATGTCTCTTTTAAAGCAAAGCAGCAGCGGGGTTCAGGAGTTTGCCTCACTGCGTACCACGTGATGTGACGTCATTGTGACGTTGTGTTTCTAAAAATAGCTCGCGCGCAGTACCGCATTGGGCAATCAAGTCCCGCATTTCCTGGATCCCCTCCTCCTCCATGACCTGGATCCTCTGTAATTTGATTGACTCGCTGCTGTTTTGCCTGTTCACACAACACAATTCCCTTCCAAAGCAAACAAAATACACCACTACACAGATCTGGAGATCTAGAGAATCAAGTCTCCTTTTACACAGCAGTATCCTGTCAACAATGCCAATTGTGGCAACCTGAGGGTGGATTTTCTTTTACTTTAAAACACACGTTAAAGTTTACAATACGGGAAACCAACAACGCCTCCTGGAATAACTTTAGGAAAATGGTAATAAGGACACAGGTAAGTTCATTTGCAAATAAAACACGATATAGAAAATTGTACAAAACTTTATTAAACTTTAATAGGTTTAATTCAACAATAACCTGAACGTAAATGTTAAAACAGTGAATGCATTTGGAACCAAATTGAGTATAAAAAAAATTAATTTCAAAGGAAACCGAGGCTTACCAATGGGGGGGAAAGTGGTGAGGAGAGGGGCAACATCTAGTGAAGAAAAGGGACCACCCTGGACACTACAAAAACACAGCAAACACAAGAAAAGGGTGCTCCAACACAACACACAAACAAAAACACCACCACCAGGGGTTTCCACTGCAACCACAGTAGCCTCTAGCGATGACGTCACACGAAGCAAGCGAAGCAAGTGTGCTCAGTGATTGCGGAAGTAAACATGGCTTATAATAATATTTAAATTCTTTTCGAACCGGTGCTTTCTCTCCATTGACTGCTCTCCTCATTGTTATCCGCCATGGGTGTCGTTTTTCTTCTGCATAGCAGAATATGTATTTATATATATATATATATATACCACTCCATAATCAGTCACCTATACAGAAAGATGCTGATACTACGGACACCGAAGGATCATGTCTCTGAATTTCCGTTGGAAATGAGGTGGATACTAGCGAGCATAAAGTAAAACTTGATCCATTCCCGTAAATTTGCCATTTTAGTTCCCGAATAGATGACGCACATGCTTCTTCTTCGTCTTAAATGAGTCAGACTAAAAGCATACTACCGCCACCATCTGGTGATAAAGTTATCACGTTTATACAATATAATTATCATGTTTATACAATATAATTATCATGTTTATACAATATAATTATCACGTTTATACAATATAATTATCATGTTTATACAAGTAGGAAAATTGTATTTTTTCAAGTAAATGGACTGAACTTATATAGCGCTTTTCCAGTCATGCTGACCACCCAAAGCGCTGTACACTATCGCCACATTCACCCAGTCACTCTCACATTTATACACTGAGACGCAGCTCGGTAGGCAACTTGGGGTTAAGTGCCTTGCCCAGGGGCAAATTGACATGTGGCAAGGGGAGGCTGGTATGGAACCGACAACCTTCTAATTGCAAGACAATTACTCAACCCATCAAGCCACAGTCGCCCAAGCGGCATCAATACTCTTCCGTACATATGTATTTGTGTATTTTGTACTTAATAAATGCATTTCAAAAAAGGATGCCTTGGCTTTGTTATGTGTTCTTTGTTCTATTCCCTGTTCGGATTTTGTAAAAAATAAACAATACGGGTAATTTTATGACGGGGTGTTCTCTTGTTCATGATTTGTACACCAGAGGGCGCTAAACTCTTAATCTATAGTTTTAACTTTCTAATACAAGATTATTTGTATAACAAAATTCACCTTATAATTAAGGATGAAAATATTTTTCCCAGTCCTTTTTGAAAAAATAATAAAACTAATAGAGTGGATTCAGACAAAACGTTATGCAATGATATATTCCCAGACTTCTGAGCATATCCGATGATGACGTTAAGCAATACAATGGAGAGAATGTAAAACGCATCAATTTCTTCCAAAAAAATTATACATATTTTCTATACAATATAGTTTAGCATTATTTAATGATTTAAGTATAGAAATAAGTATTTTCAGTACCGTAAATACATTATTTTTTTGGCGACTCGTAATTTATTCTGTTCGCGCATGCGCAAATGAGCTGATGGAACGGATCGTGCTACCGGTACGGATCGGGTAGTGACAGTACTGTTTCGGCTGCAAACTCTTCTGAATAAACCCACAGCTATAGATGAAAGTCCCCTTAAGCAACAGTTATTGTAGTGCACAATCCTTGTAGTGCACAATCAAATCCTTTTTACACATTTGCGAATCTCACACGGCAGAAGTGTAGCAAAGATCACGTGTGTAAAGAGAGGCAACCGAGAAACCGCTTGACTTGTAACCAATGATTTTACTGTATTTCTGGGTCTTGAAGCGAAAATACTTCAGTCATAAGTGTCTCTGTGTGCGCTTACAGATTGATCTACACATTTACAGATCTTAGTACACATTTGCAGATCTTAGTACACATTTGCAAATCTTAGTACACATTTGCAGATCTTAGGACACATTTGTAGATCTGAATACAGATTTGTGGATTTTGTACACATTTGCAAACCGCATTACACATACAAGTAGTTTTACACATTTGCAGACTGTTGTACAGCCAAACAAATCTCCTCACACATTTACAGATTTATTTACACATTTTCAAATCCCTGCTGTAATTGGTCCAGCCCAGAATCAATCCTGACTGTCAATCTCACAGTTTTGTGTACCCATAACATCATAACAAGGAGGGGAAAAAGGTCTGGCCCAAAATCACCAGCAACCCATCAGGCATTCAAATGGTCAAGATGCTTTCTAGGCTGCTGTTTTCCTTGCGCATTTTCCTACCAAACCCAATGTTCTGTTAATATGTTGTTGTGCAATTATACACTGTTTAAAGTTATTTAATGTTTCATAAATAACTCTCTGTCTGTTAAGTATTGTCTGGTGATGATCAGTTCTTAAGATGATATCAAGACAATGGTTGAAAGGGATGAATTCGAGTACTAGCGATTTTTTAACAGCAAAACCTGCACACACATAGAATAAAGGAGTGACAACTTTTTTTCAAGTCCAAGAATTTAATACCAGAAATAAAATGAACATCCAGAGAACATCACTATGTAATGCTGTTTACCTGAATTAACACTATTTTGATTAATAAATCCTCTCTACTAGGCTAGTGAAACCAAACTGCTAGGCAAAATGAAGATAAAAAGAAGCTAAGCTAAGGAACTATTTACATGCAAAAAATAAAAAAAAATAAAAAAAAAGACAAAACCAAGTGGTTGGTCATAATCAGAATACTTCAGTGAATCCTGGTTCACTGCAGATCTGATTCCAAAAGCATGGAATGGAGTTAAAAACATCTGCCATGTATTTCAATCCATTCAGAATGCAAAGCCCAAGTCAAAAAAAACATTATTTGTTGAAATAATATTCTGAGGACCGGTTTGTCCTGTAAAATCATTTAATTCAGAATCGCTTGCCTTTGTTTATGCGATTCTACCTCCGGGCGCTAGGGGTCGCTGTAGCAAGTTGGTGGCTAAGAGGTTACAACATAAAGTTATCAAAAATGCCTTTACCAACATTAATATTTGATAGTAATGCGAGGATAAGGCTCATAACACCATCGAAGCTACCAGTTAGCCCTTTTGTTCTAAACACCGTGGTTTACAAAACATTTCCCAATAAACCTTCTAACTTAACCCTCAGCTCGCTGCCCAAACATGTTCTTTGTCTCATGTCAGTTCTGTCCAGTTTTGGCCATTCATGGAAGGAGCGTTGAATAGGGTGACCAAACGTCCGTATTTCCCGGGACATGTCCGTATTTCACGTCTTGTCCCGGGCGTCCCGGGTTTTTTTTAGAAAGTGAGGAAATGTCCTGCTTTTTAAATTACCGTCATTGGACCATTAAATTGACAGGCACTAGGGCACTGCGCACAGCGCTGCGTGTGACGTAATCCCTGAGCCGCGTCAGTGCGGGCAGCCCTGTTCTTAATCAGAAGATAGATAGCGTGGATAACAATATCTATCGATCGATAGACGTGGGGCGTGATAGGAAAAAAACGGGTCGATAAAAAGTTCGATAGACAGTTTTACTTCCTTGCTACAGTCGGCACGCCGTCACTAAGCGCCGCCCTCTCAAACCACAACACAGAGCATGTGAATATGTTGCAGCAAGTAGCGGCGGAGGAAACGGTCCCAAAACGAGGTTTTACTAGTTCGCCAGCCTGATAGAAATAAACAACAGTGATTTGTAAAACTTGCAAGGAACCGGTAAAAGCAGAGTCTGGTAACGCAACCCACCAGTATTCATCACGTAAGCCGCTCAGCCGCTCACACCCGCAGCAGCGCGAGCTGCGCCTCGTCGTCGTCGCGTTCTGTAACTTCTTCCAAAACAAAGCAGGTATAGCAGCTAAACTGGGCTCCCTTCTTTGTGATAAAATGACAAAGCGTCCAAGCGGCATAAGGACATAACGCATGCAGTAACGTGCTTCATAGTGATGGATATGTCTGCTGTTCTCTGCAGCTGAAAAACCTGGCTTCAAACAATAACCTGCCACTCTTGATCCGCGATATAAAGTTAAGTTATTTTTGTTAAAAAAAAAATCTGTTATGGTTAAAAAAGTTGGTTGAATAAAGATTTAATTGGAATTCTGTGTTTGTGTTCTTTAAATCAAATCATTTAGCAATATCATAAAATGTCCAGGCAGAGCTGCACATAAAATATGGTTTTAAATGTTTTCAATAATTATCGATATCTATCAATATGCCTTTCCTTTTTTGATCAATAAGCTTTTTTTCTATATCGCCCAGCCCTATGCCACATACATCTCTATGCATGGGAACAGAGATTCCCAACCCCCCCCCCCCCCCCCCCCCCCTCCCCCTGACAGGTGTCCTGCTTTCCCCAAATGAAAATATGGTCACCCTAGCGTTGAAGGCAGGGAGAATCCTTGGTTTCTTTTTGGCAGGCTAGCGCTTGGCTCTGCCATGTGGTCGGGTCGGAGGCCTGGTCCCTGGAGACAGTCTTTGACCCTGTTGCAGTCGATTTAAGCAGATTTCCCTCGTGAGCATTCAACATGGGCTCTGCTGCTGGCTTTCAGCGGAATCTGGGGTTCTCTTCCCTGTGTGCTGAGGAGAAATGCAACAAAACTGTTTTTGGCATGCAGGATCCTTCTTCCTGCATCTGATTATGAGGTTAAGACAGCAAACTTAACCTGATCTGCCCGAACATGTTCTCCAGGCGACGAGAGGCTCTCTCCAGATGTTGGATGTGCGTCGGTCAGGACCGTGCAGGGCCCATGGTCCAAAGCAGCTCTTTCCTGGTCTGAGCAGGAGGCGATCTGTGCAGCTTGGAGTCTGAAGAAGTCTGAGAAGTGAAGAGGCCTCTTTGTCTGTGGGAGGAAGGTTTTTATAGCAGCAGGACCCCTGGTGAGAAGAAGGGCCGTCCAAGCCTTGAAGGTCTCATGTTGCAGTAGAGTGGGGTTCCTTTGTCAAACCCTTCCACTGTTCAGAATTCAATCTGAGATCAATTATTTATCATGGCGTTATCATTGTATAACATGTTTTTTGAGTTAATTAGCCAATTAGGGTGTGACACCGCGAGTTTCAAATAGTTAACTTTTTTGCAATATTCAAATTTTACTGTTTCAATTTTGGGTTGTTATTATCTGTGAGCAGTAATCATCAAAATGACAGCAAACAAAGGCTTGGAATATATCAGTTTATGTATATTGATTCTATATTTCACTTTCTGAAATGAAAAAAAATATTGCACTTTAATGCAATATTCTAATTTTCAGACGTTGACCTGTATAACAGGAGTTCAGCTCAATTCAGTTGGAATTACCAACAGACAAGGAATATGATAAGTAAAAGAAAATAATAGTTGAAAAAGTAGGTAAGAGCCAATCCAAATCCACACCAACTGCTTGCTGTCAAGTTGTGTGTCCGCCTTAATGCATAATTAGACCTGATACTAAATAGAATCAATGCCTCCATCTTGAACATTCCACATCCTGTCTGTACCTTTTCTAACTTCCTCCTCTCTGTGCTTCTTACGTCATTAAGTATCCAATACATGACATCCCCCTTTTCCTTTAAACAAATTTACTTGTCTTTTTTCCAGTATGTTAAAAGGTAACTATCGGTAACCCTATGCCCCAACTATCTTAGAACAAGACTAACAAGATACATACATTTTTGCTTCATATAACCATGAACATATGAGCAATCTTAAACATATTATTGCATCGGTTTGTCGCAAAATCACTCAGTCTCTGAGGTCTCCTTTTGATCCTTCAGTGCCTGATCAATGCTGGCATTTTTCAAAATGTCCGTCTTCAATTGCTTTGCACACTTCAGTTAGTTCTGGGTCTGTAGCAGAAACTTCCTCTACCTACCTAGTAGTGATTGTTTTGGGTATTGCGTTTACTGCTACAAACCTCACATACTCCTCAGACTCATGTTGGTGCTCCTCTTCTTGTGTCTTCTCTGGAAGTAATCTTGATAGTGAGTCTGCAATGTTTTGTTTCCCTGAAATGTGCACCATGCAGTAGTCATACGTTTGTGGTCTGAGCATTCATCTCTTTATATGTGCACATGGTTTGGACTGCTTACTGTATGACTTCCAATGGTTTATGGTCCGTAACTAGATCAAACTTCCTGCCATACAGATAAGGATGCAACCTTTCACATGCCCACACCTGTGCTAAGGCTTCCTTTTCTGTTTCAGAATATCTTCTATCACAGTCTGTCAGACTACAACTCATATGGCACACTGGTAACTCCTCCCCCTGCTGTGTTTGCACCAGCAATAAGCCCAGACCCACTGGGCTTTCGTCTGTTATCACTTTGGTTGGGACTTCTTTGTCAAAATATGTTAAAGTTCTTGTTCTGGCTGTTTATTTAGATTTTTAAATGCCTGCTTTTGTTCTGGCCCAAACTCAAATGTTTCTTTTTGAGTCAGGCGTCTTAGTGGCTCAGAGAGTGTTGCAAACTGTGGTATAAATCTGCTGCTGAAACCTACCAGTCCAAGCTTCTCACTTCTTCAGCATTACTTGGCTCTCTGCCACTGTTCTGATTCCTTCTTTTGTCAGGCCGATGTCAGCATTATTCCCATGAATACAAGTCTGTCCATGTTAAACTGGCATTTTTCTCCATTCAATGTCAGTCCATGCTTAGAGCATTGTCGTGACAGCAAACAACCGTTTGTGATGTCTTTCCTGGTCCGGTGCATTTATTATTACATCTCAAATGTTCTTGACTCCTTAAATGCATGTCAATGCATTTGCCATCTCATACTGGTATTACTCACTGGCTGATGAGACGCCAAATATTTGTCTTTTATATGTGTATACTCCATTGTGATCAAAAATTGGTGATTTCTCTGGATTCTGGGGTGAGTTCCAACTGATCAGATCCTCACTTTAGATCCAATTTACTTAAGACTGCATATTCATGCCTTGGAAAATGTCATCCATTGTTGGAATCTGGCATCTCTCACACCCTCATTTGCTTTTGTCATGTCCAAGCATATCCTTATAGGTGTCGAAACATCTTCAGAAACAACTGAACAAAAGTCCGGTTGCCTCCGATTTAAGCCCTTTTGGTGTTGCGATGACCCAGAAAACTCAGAATTTGCACAGGCATCTAGAAATAAAATGGTATTGTATGGAGGAGCATTATTCAGTTTTTTTTATATTACTTATCTGAAACAAATTCCAGAAAAATGCAAAAATGTTGAAAGCCTGAGTTAAAACCTATTTGTTTAGAGTTGCCTGTGACTGTTTTATTTACAGCATTAACTGAAACATTTCATTCTGTAAACTTTTAAATTTTACTTCATTATGCCATTTGCAATTTCATTGTTTTCATCATTTAAAGCACTTTGACGTGTCTTGAAATAAACTATTCAAATAAACTTGCCCTGCCTAAATACCTGCAGCACACTTGTGATCTTCTCCATTTCTTCATGTCCAGAAAAAGGAGGAAGCCATTATATTTTTAAAGAAGTGAATAAAGTACATATCTACTAAAAATGACAAATTATATACATATATTTATTTATTTTTTTATTTTATTTTACTCATCTCAAGCATCCCATTTGGGGTTTTATGCCCCTTAGAGGTAATTGGAATAAACTGATCCAGAACCACTGATCCAGAAAACATAACCACAACTTCCTTCCCTGAGGTTTTAATAAAGAAACAAGGGGAAATCATCTAAAGTAGAAATGTGCGTATAAACATTAATCATGGAATGTTAAATGATTGGCTTTAAAATGAACACCAGATTTTGTGAGATTTTGAGCTAGGAGATCTGTGGCTAAAGTCAGAGAAACCCAATTTTTTGAGCACAACTTTCTTGCCATGACTGAGAAAAAGCTGATAAACACCACAAAAAGGATAACATAATTATGCCAAAACTCAATGTAGAAAAATAGACTAAGTTCTGTAAAATAATGACATCACATGAAATAACGTCCTGCGACGTCTAGCTCCAAGAGAGCTGTGGCCAGGAACAACAACAAATTAAGCTAGTGCATTGTTTTTATTATTCAATACAAAAACACGACTGTATTCACTGAATTTGGTGCATTACACCTAAGTATAACAATCAACCACCTACTCCTCCACCCACAGCTCACAAGAGCAACTCAAAATGACGTTCATACACAAAGTGGGGGTTTGCAGATAACTAAATCTAAACACTTCAAATAAGGGGAAAAAAATCCAAAGATTTTACAAAACTACCTAACAAACATGCCCAATTAGTTCAACAGGTTAAGCTCAAAGGAATGCTTATACTCTCTTAACTGCATCATCAATTTCTGAAATCTGTTCTTTTAGTTGATTCCACTGTTCAGGATTCAGGGCAATGCCTAAAAGAAAAACAAATCAATGCAGAGTAACTACGCATACAAACATCCAACAGTAATTATTTTTTTCCAGCTTATCAGAAGCTTCCTGGTGGGGTTACCTTTCTTCCCTGGCTTCATCTCCCCATCCTGGTTCATCCAGTATTCCCTGATGTCAATCAGGACTTTGCCTTTGAAGTCCCGCACGCTGACATATCTCATCTTACCAATCTGCAAGAACAAGGAGAGGGTCAGAACTGCTCCAAAACCTTGGCCCATTCATGAAATTCAGGCTCTTAGGGTCCATTTTATGTTCTATCGGATCAGTTTCTATGAGTCATAGAAGCAGCTTTCTGTGGAACTATTAGGAAATCAAAAGCCAGAAAGCTAAACAGCGGGGGTTCTCAGTTGTTCTTCGGACCACTCATCTGGCAAATGTTTGCTCTCTTATCTTTATCTGCCAGCCAGAATTTGTACTGAACCTTTTCAGCGAAACATGCGTGGCTTTAAACTACATATCGCAGAGATTCAGCTCCAACATCCCTCAATTAAAACAAGGATGGCTGATTCTAATTCAAACAGAAATGTGCGACTTCAAATCTGAAGTTGATGCAAAAGTCAACTTCAAATTTATGTGCATTTGAAGTTGATGTATCGCTTACAGAGCAACAGAAATACATCATCTACATGTTCAGGGAGTTACTCTGTTTCTCAATTACATTTCTCCTCAGGTCTGTTTTAGGTACTGGTGTCAACTGATACCCAGATAGAAGGCTAACAAGACTTATTCATGAGGTCAATAACAACACATATTACTATCATACAGAGACTTTTAAAGTGTATCAACAGGAATAAAATCATAACACCCATCCCATTATACAACATAATCATTTTGCTGCCCACAGTGGACCTTCTACTTCCGTTTTGGCCTAAATGGTTTCCCATTAATCTGATTGGAACTGAAAGTAATGTAATATGAGAATCCACTCCATATATCAGCATACCTGTCGGAATCGGTATGGTAACAACTGTCTGCTGCCTCTTTCAATATGCTGCAGTAAGTATTTAGAAAACTGTCCTATACATAGAATTTGAATATTAAGTCTATACAAGTGACCACTTTCTATTGCTGAAGGTAGTGGGCTCTCTGCACAGGACACTAATACACAGTGTGTTTCCCCTACTATTATCCAAGGGCGGACAGCCCGCCAACGAGACTATCCGTCCCGAAGATGATCACGGCATGTAGTACTTGAACATGTTCACAGTTAATGTCAGAAAGTTTATTTGCCCATCTAAATAACGGCAAATTGCACTGTGGGCTATTTCTGTCCTTATGTGGTCGCTCCACTGCTTTCAGCTCTCTATGCCGCTGTCAAAGACTCACGGTGTGTCACACAAGCTCATGTTCATGACTGAGTTGATCGAAAGAATGAAAATATCAGGTGAATGAACAGAACATAATCACTCCAATCATTTCTCAGTTCAGCTGAGGTTAGCCTTCTGTCTTTTCTGGTAAAGTATTTTATTTAGGCTAATACAAACTTTTCATTTGTACTTTAATTTCAACCTTTTTCTTTGATGCAAGTGACCCATGGCTGCTATTTGTAAACATACAGTATTTTTCGGACCAAAAGGCGCTCCGGATTATGAGGCGCACTGTGAATTAACGTGCCTATGTGTGTCTTTGTCCACACATAAGGCACACCGGATTATAAAGGCACGCTAAATATTCTTCCCAAGTGCGTAATATCACGCAACTTGAGAAGAATACGTAACTTTTATGTAAACTTTTCATGTAAAGCACTTTGCATTGTCTGTGTACTGAATTGTGCTATATAAATAAATTTGCCTTGCCTTTTATATTGAAATAACTTACTAGGTTTATAGTTGCTAGCACATACTTTGGGCTCTGGCTGTCTAAAGGCTCCCACATAATGGGGCGTACTGTTCCTACACTATTTCCTACATTTCTTGTGGCAAATTCCTACAATTCCCACACTTTCTGCCAGTGGGACGTAGCAGCGGAACGGATGGTAAAATGTGTGATTAGCTAGCTGAGCACCTAGAGCCGTTTCTTTCCAGCAGGCTCCCACCGCACACCCGTCAGTGAGAACAGAGAGGGACTGTGATGCTGCTCGTCCTTGTGAACACCTACTTGGACCAGACTCACCTTGCGTTTATTTATCCCTGTTGTGTGTATATAAGTTGCCTCAGTTTGTTTACCCGTTGTCGGGTCATTCTGTGTTCACCCTCTGCGTCCTCCTGTGCTGTTGCTGCCTGAGGTCTTGTAAGGTTAGCCTCATTAAAATATCTTTGTTTAACCCTATGCGCCTGCCTCTGCCTCGTTACCGCCTAGGTCCTCGCCACCACAATCTTGACAGTAATGACCCGACCAAAAGAGGACCAGGCAATATGGCAGTTGGTTTTTGCTCAGGTGGAGTTGCTCCGCAGGTTGAGCAGGAAGCCCCAGCTGGTGGAGATGGACGCGGAGTCGATCAGGGCCGAGGTCCCGTTCGTCCTCCGCAAGGGACTTCTTCCTCCAATTCCCTGCCAGCTTCCTGCCTCACAACTTCACCTGACAGCGCTCAGCCCGCTCACTCCGGTGCCGGCCAATGGTAGTCCCGCTGCGGCTTCACATGCCACAGCTCAAGCCTGCGTGTGCGTACCAGTCCCGAGAGGGGGTCCAGGGGGACCCGCCTCCACTCTTCGCGCTCCAGTCTCGAGAGGGGGTCCAGGGGGACCCGCTTCCAGTCATCGTTCTCCAGTCCAGAGAGGCGGTCCAGGGGGACCCGCCTTCAGCCATCGCTTTACAGACCATCGAGTGGGCGGCCCAGGGGGACCCGCCTCCAGGGTTCTCCAAGGATCCTGTTCTGGAGCTCCACGTCAGAAAGACCCAGGAGAAACTCCACTGCCGGTCGCCTGAGATCCTGCTGTCTCGCTGCCGGCTGACCCAGCCACGACGGGGTCGCCCTCCGCGACGCCCGCCTCTGCTCCAGCCATGACAGGGTTGCCCTCCGCGACGCCCGCCTCTGCTCCAGCCACGACAGGGTTGCCCTCCGCGACGCCTGCCTCTGCTTCAGTCACGATGGGGTCGCCCTCCGCAACGACTGCCACCGGAGACCCTGCTGTTCCGTCACCGGATGACTGCGCCTCGCCGGAGTCGCCCACCGCGACACCCGCTGCCTGAGACTCTGCTGCTTCGCCGCCTGCCGCACCCGGGTCGTCCTCCTGCGGCCCTATCTGGTCCCAAGCCGCCGCTCCCAAGCCGCTGCTCTTCAAGTCGCCGCCACAGTTCAGCGCTCCCAAGCCGCCGTTTGAACTCACCTGAACTCTTTGTTGGACCCCGCCTCATTGCCGCCTAGGTCCTCGCCACCACAGTGTTATATATATATATATATATATATATATATATATATATATATATATATATATATATATATATATATATAAATACACACACACACACACACACATACCTATATACACAGTCATGGCCAAAAGTGTTGAGAATGACACAAATAATATATTTTCACATGATCTGCTGCCCTCTGGTTTTCATGTGTGTATGTCAGATGTCATCACAAACGTACAGAAATACAATTGCAATCATATTGTAACAAAAGCTTTTAATGACAGAATGAGTTAATGCAGCAAGTCAATACTTGGAGTGTTGACCCCTCTTCTTCGGGACCTCTGCAATTCTCCCAGGCATGCTCTCAATCAACTTCTGGACCAAATCCTGACTGATAGTCCATTCTTGCACAATCAATGCTTGCATTTTGTCAGAATTCCTAGGTTTTCGTTTTTCCACCCGTCTCTTGATGATTGACCACAAGTTTTCAATGGGATTAAGATCAGGGGAGTTTCCAGGCCATGGACCCAAAATCTCTATGTTTTGTTCCCTGAGCCAGTTAGATATCACCTTTGCTTTATGGCAAGGTGCTCCATCATGCTGGAAAAGGCATTGTTCATCACCAAACTGCTCTTGGACGGTTGGGAGAAGTTGCTCTCGGAGGACATTCTGGTACCATTCTTTGTTCATGGCTGTGTTTTTAGGTAAGACTGTGAGAGAGCCGACTCCCTTGGCTGAGAAGCAACCCCACACATGAATGGTTTCAGGATGCTTTACAGTTGTCATGAGACAAGACTGGTGGTAGCGCTCACCTCGTCTTCTCCGAACAAGCTGTTTTCCAGATGTCCCAAACAATGGGAAAGGGGATTGATCAGAGAAAATGACTTTAGCCCAGTCCTCAGCAGTCCGCTCCCTGTACCTTTTGCAGAATATCAGTCTGTCCCTGATGTTTTTCCTGGAGAGAAGTGGCTTCTTTGCTGCCCTCCTTGAGACCAGGCCTTGCTCCAAGAGTCTCCGCCTCACAGTGTGTGCAGATGCACTCACACCTGCCTGCTGCCATTCCTGAGCAAGCTCTGCACTGGTGGTAGCCCGATCCCGCAGCTGAAACACTTTTAAGAGACGGTCCTGGCGCTTGCTGGTCTTTCTTGGGCGCCCTGGAGCCTTTTTGGCAACAATGGAACCTCTCTCCTTGAAGTTCTTGATGATGCGATACATTGTTGACTGAGATGCAATCTTTCTAGCTGCGATACCCTTTCCTGTTAGGCCATTTTTGTGCAGTGCAATGATGACTGCACGTGTTTCTTTAGAGATAACCATGGTTCACAGAACAGAAACAATGATGCCAAGCACCAGCCTCTTTTTAAAGTGTCCAATGGTGTCATTCTCACTTAATCATGACAGATTGATCTCCAGCCCTGTCCTCATCACCACCCACACCTGTGTTAAAGGAGCAATCACTGAAACCATGTTAGCTGCTCCGTTTAAAGCAGGGCTGCAATGACGTTGAATGTGTTTTGGGGGATAAAGTTAATTTTCCAGGCAAATATTGACTTTGCAATTAATTGCTGTTACGCTGATCACTCTTTATAACATTCTGGAGTATATGCAAATTGCCGTTACAAAAACTGAAGCAGTAGACTTTGTAAATATATATATATATATATATATATATATATATATATATATATATATATATATATATATATATATATATATATATATAAAAGGCAGTACATAGGATCCATTTCATGCAGGATTCACTGCTAAGCAATTTTCAGACCTTCTGTAAAAAGAAGATTGCAAGTTCAATAACAGACTACAACTGAAAACCACAAAGTTCCCAATCTAAAACCTGAAAGAATTTTCGCTGATCATTTTTATTGAAGCCTTTAGTCCTCTAACTTTACCATGTAGGTACATCTTTAAAAGAGTAAGGTGGCTCTAAACATCCCTCAGTACCCTGATCCACAGTGTCAGTGCAACACTCTGGGGTTTCAGTGTGTATTGTCTTCAGTATTATGAGCTAATATACCTGTTGTGTAATTTGTGACATTAGTACAGCTTACCTGGAACATATTGTCATCACCGTTACCACTGCCTTTGGAAGACCCACCAGGTTTTGAGCTCTCTCCACTTTTTGGTTTCTTAGCTGGTTTTTCTGGTGCACTTGGCTTCTTTCTCTTTGCCTAGGAGCAGATGTTAGCCATCATTACGTCTGAATAAAGCAACTAGACAGATTTGTTTTTTGGATTAACTTGTACACACAGGTTGAAACAAGATTTGTCTGACAACATTAAGACTAGGGACACTAGGGACTAGTGTTGGCAACGGATTTTGTCATCGATTTCTTATGTGGTGCTATTAATGTGTCACTCGCCATGTAGCGGAGCCGTTTACCTCACCTGCAGTCGGTCTTCAATACTAGCTGCAAAGCGATGTAAACAAAGTGAGGCGGAGGCGGCATTTTCAAATACTGCTTTTTTGCAATAAATTCTACAAATAAAAACACAGAGAAAGTGGCTCGAACTAAGTCCTGAAAAGATAGAGCTTCCCAAAACCAAAAAAATAAGTACCATTGACAAGGTACGAGAGCTACACAGTGACACAAGACCTGAAATAACATGGAGTAATTGATGAGGGTGAAGAGAACAGGGTAAGTCATTACAATATCTGACGTTTGTCCGTTTCACAGTGAGAAATTCGGGACAGCGCTTGGCTGGCTGGCTGAGAGCGGAGTACTGCGTGGCTGAAATCATGCTTTGGGGTGTCGCCTGAATGTCAGTCTGGTAGCTCATCTAATGCGGCCGTTAGCTTGTTAATGACAGGAGCTCGTTTACATGCGTAACATTCCCTGATCCGATTAAAACGTGGGTGGATTAAAAGTAAAGTATTCCGAATGCACCGTTTATACGAGCTCAAAAATCAACTAATCCGATTTGCGTTTACTTGCGCCGAGCTTTATTCAAGATAGAAACTCTCTGACATTAGCGAAGTTGCTGAATTTCCATAAAACAGTCACAGATGTTTTGTACTTCTTCATGCGGAGGAAAATCAACAACAAACACCGATGTGCGTCGGTTCTGACTGTTCTGAACGCATAGAATGGATCCATGCCAGGTTCTGAGATGGTTGAGACTTTGCTTTCCATAATTACACCACAGGCTCAGCAACTTATGCTGTTGAAAGAGGGAGGAAATTACGATCATCCCAAAATGTTCTGTGCTGCACAGCACTGCAGCCCCATCCTCCATATGTAGGCACAGCAAGTTCATGAGTTCATTGAAGCAAGTTGATACATTAAAGAATTATTTTTCGTTCTTTGACAATGTATTTTGGGAAAAAACTGGTTAGTTTTAAACTAAGAGCAACATATATGCTTGTGTCTGTTATGTTGCTCACATAAAACTAAGAACAACATGTGTTATTTTGTTATAACTTGTGGTATGACCTATGACAATTGTGTTATGGGAAAGACTGATTCTGTATTCCTTATTTTGCTTATATTTGCGCTGTTATCTGAGTTTGCAATATTATTTTGCTTCATACACTGCTGAGATGCTGGGAACGGTTTTGTTTTGGAAACGGGACGAAACAGCTCAGATGGGAGGGAGAAGTGGCCACTCTCGCTCCCATCTGATACTTTGTTTATTGGTATAAAAAGGAGGGGACCGCCCTCAGTCGTTGAAGTCAGCCGTGGGTTGTTCGGACTCCCGGCCGAAGTGCTTGCTGTTTTGTGTTGCTGTGTTCTGTGGGGAATAATAAATGTTTGCCTTATATTCTAACAGAAACAGTGTTTGAGTCCTTATTTGTGTTTGCCGATCTCTCCCAATCCTGAAATAAACATTTCATAAAACACAAGTGTTTAGATGGACGCTGACTGGATTATGGATCATAAACCAGCCCTCTAAATCAGAATACAATTTCATTCTGGTGGTAATAATTTGTTGGTTAAGCTTTAAATTTGAGTGAAGGTACTATATGGTAGCAAGGAGCAGGACTCTAAACTAACTTTTCAAGAATCAAGAGTCTTTATTGTTTTTATGTAACCATAATGAAACTTTAGTGAGACACTCAGAATAAGAGGTAGACCTAAATTAAAAGCACTTATAATAAAAACAAGACATAAGCATCTCTAAAGAACACCCTCAAAAATGTAGAACCCTCAGAAGAATTAAAAAGGGTCAAATATCTAACAACATTTTTGATTCTGCAAAGAAAAATTAGAAAACCTATTTAATAAACATTCTTGGAAGTAAATACTGTATGACCAAGGACAGATGTAGCATTTACATAAAATGCAGCTTGTGCTAAAACAGTCTATGAAATAGGCCCTGGGTGCACGAGCACAAGGGTGAGATTCAACCAAACCGCATATGACACCAGTTTTACTGCTTCACTTTTGTTGTGTTAAATCACTGTTCATATAGACAACATTGACTATTAAATGACTGACTAACAACAATCTAGTCAGCAAAAACTTCTTTATTTGACGCAAAAATATTTATTACCCAATAATATTGTAACAGAACACCTAAGTAGCAAATGTTTTGGAAGCTTATTCATTGTCAGTCCAAATGTTAGAATTTGGAAAAATGGAAAGAAAACAATTTTTGTCCAATTCGTCGATCATAAAAATAATCGACCGATTAGTCAATTGATAAAATAATCGTTAGTTGCAGCCCTAAGTAAGACTATTAAAAATAGCTCTGATAACAGAACCTTTATCTCTTCCACCTTATCGGCCAACTATAATTGCACATCTGTTATACAATAACAAATTATAACAGGTTAACAAATAACATGTTTGCATTTAAGATCAAACCTTTGTCTCTACTTCACTGTCGGAGTCACTTCCAGATGTAGACGACAACACTTCCTTTGATTTGGGCATTCTGCTGAAACATGGATCAGAGATCAGATCTGCTGTAAAGCCAAACACTTCCAAGTCAGATTGGTGTGATTAAAGATTTCACCCAGAAAAACTGAGCGAGTCAGGTTGCCTCCAATTTAAGTCTGTTCGCTGTTTCCATGAACCGCATAACAGATTTTGCACAGGCATGATTCAATTAAAGCTATGTAATGCTGTAGGAACATATTAGAACTCTTAGCTAAGATTTCAGTCCGGGATGTTTGTATTGAGGACCTTTTTTTACTGGTGGATTTGTGTCTGCAACTATACTCAACTCCTGTTACTTTATTAGATCTGTGCTGGAACAAACTGGGATTTTACCAGCACTTTGAAATAGTTCAAAGTGGTAAACATTAGGAAATTAGCAGTAAATGTGCATTTTGACAGGGGAGAGACACGGCTACAGTCAACATCTTCTCTTCCTTTTCCTTTTGTACCGGACTCGATCTCGGCCTGCTGTGTGTTACGGGTGATCGTAAGCCTGAGGATGGGTGGGTGGATGGTAGTGTGGCTCAACCTGGGCCCAACTGGCTCAGCTCTATCAGCCCCTGTGATTCTGAGATGGCGCCTTATTGTAGTTCAAACATCCGTTTGCCGTTAGCCTGCCTGGATCCGAGCCCGTGCCAGCCGAAAAACAATCCACCTCAGATAATTAAGATATATTTCCATATATGTGAATTCAACCGTGAAATGTCAGCAGGATAGAGGGCACACGGCTGCCAGCGGTCCCCGTATAACACACTGGGCATCGTAGCAGGCTGCTAGCCCTAGGAGCTAACATTAGCAGCTAGCTAGCTCCATGGGTAGATCACTGTTAGCTTTCTACCCAAGTGAAAACTGGGACCTAATATGTTCGTCTCATAAACGTAGAAACTACCCGAAACATGTTAAGAAAACATCCAAATGTAGAATCTTACATGATGGGGATGTTGTTGCGCGGACCTTTTTAAAAGGAAACGGAAGTCTGAGTTCTTCTTCTTTTGTGATTTTTAGTGGTGGTTGGTGACAACTTAAACATGCATTGCCGCCACCTACTGGAAAGGAGTATAAACCGACATGTTGATCTCAAAGGAAAAACAGGAGAAAAAAAATCACACCATATAAAATAATTACTGTCTTAAAAAAATAATATGGCATTTACTGCTAGAATCATTCTGGAACAACTCAATGAGATCTAGTTTTATTTTCTGTTAAGATCCTGTTAAGATTTTGAATAAACTCAATTTATCTTACCCTGATGCTTTTTACACTGTAAAAAACACATGTTTCTATAGTTTCAAGTTTTCCTACAGTCACATCTCCCTGTTAGGTGTACCCGATATGAATAATGATCCATTTAGTTACGTATATCCAACTCTTAGTCTTGAAATAATTTTCTCCTCTCTCTGTTCCTTTCATTTCTCCCACCTTCCTTTGATTTTGTAGAACCATCGTCCTTTTCTTTTGCTTTACCATTCCTTCTGCCCCTCTCTCCTATTTTCCTTCTTACCAATCCCCTTAATTCCATAATACTGATGCTAACATTAATCAGTGAGAATCAGGAACCCATATAAAATTTACTTTAAGCCCCATCATGTAAATTATATAAAGTGTTAGTTGTAGTTCTATTAATGTCTGGTCTACCTCCTGACTGTCTATGCTGCAAATCTGAACAAATTTGAGATTTGAATGGTCTGACCTCTTCAATCCACTGCAAAGCTAATAGTATTGACAACATTTCTCCTGTGTATTAACTGAAATTCCATCAATAACTCTTTCCCCTTCTTTGATGCCAAGCTGGGGTACAATTAATGCTATTTCAACCTGATTAGCTGTATTTTTTAAGCATCTGTGTACAGTTGAACATAAATACAATATTTGTTGATATAATTCTCTATTGTATATTGTCAGGGTTTTGTTTTGACTTGGCTTTTGTTTACTATTAGTTTTCAGTTTTTCCTCTTTGTTAGGGTTTTAGTTATGATTTGACTTTATTTTCTGTTAGTTTTCAGCCTCCGTCCCCTCACTTAAGCTTTCCCTTCACTTCCTCCCTCTGCAGTCAGTCACACCTGTTAGTCATTAATCAGTCAGACTAATTTCACCTGCCAGCCTCACTACTTAAACCTCCCTCTGCTGTCACTCCTTTGCCGGTTCGTCATCAAACTACACTTACTCCTCTCCTG
>NW_023396813.1:1320733-1395733 GCF_011125445.2 Fundulus heteroclitus
CGAGTCCAAGTCCAGATCAGGCCAGACCCCAGCTTGTCCAACACACGTCTGACATCCTCTTTGGACCTTGGAGTCGCAGGATCTGTGATGGACTGAGAGTGACCTTGGATTGGTCAGGTGAAGACAGATCCTCGACTGCAACACAGGGAAAAACAATCAGCGAGTTTAGTGTTCCTTTTCAGCGTGATGGGCTCATTTGTGGGGTTAATAACTCTCATGGGCAGACATCCATCACCCCACATAGGCGTAACAATCCGACCAACCAAGACATTTCTGGGTCTGCATCTTGCTTGAGTTGGTTCAACAACCACTGTGCTGCTGACTGACATAGGTGAAGAAGCAGGAAGCTTGCCCCACACCAAATGTTCACTTTGTGGTTGCAAAGTCACACAGTGTTGTAACTTCAGTGTGCCAACCTTGTCAGGCACAGAAGCACCTCTCCATCTCTGTGTGTTGGAAAGGAGGGAGAAAAAGTGGTGACAGTCATCATCAGTGGCGGCTACTGGGCTCAGACATGAGTCGCCAATAGCTGTCAGTCTTTCTCATCATCTGAAGGATTTTCTTTATGGCGTGCTTCCTAATATCAGATCATCAGTCTGTCCAGGCACCACAAACATTGGAATAATCATTTTGCAGTTGTAGACCTCAGCTTCCACATCATATGCAGCTGAAGGTGAGACCTGATGACCTGCACATCCAATGATAACAACATCACCTGCAGAATAACGTCTCAGACTTGGAACATGCTGCAGGAGGCGCTCTGCAGCTGATTCACTCAGCGTGCATCCTGTTGAGCCACTGTCGATCATTGCTTTCAATGAGACACCTGCTGCAGTGACAGTGGTGTGTAAAACAAGCTGTCTGACTTTTGTATTCTCTGTGTGCTTTGAAACAGAACAGTCTTACTTGGAGGCATGCTTGAACAAACTGACTCAAAGACTGACTCAAAGTCCTCAGTATCACTTGTGGGAGGGACACCAACAGGATCCACACCGTCCTCCCCTGGGTGCAGATCCATTAGTTTTCCAGCTGCGCAGATGGAGTGGACGATGACTGCACGGGACAGCGCGTCTGGAATGATCAGGTGAGAAACATTTGAAGCACAGTTTCTTGTCTCGACAATGAGTGAGTGCTGAGTGGGTTGCGTTGCCACAGACAGCACACGGCAGGGCATTCAGACCCTCAATCCTAGGAGGTCTGGGTCTGGCCTGTCTGGGAGCATTAGCGTAGTTTGGAGCAGACTTCTCCACCAGAACTTTCTCCAGCATGTTAACTACACGTTCAAGAGCAGCCAAATCAGATGACCTGGGTGTGGGAGAGTCTCTAGAGTCAGGCGGAGGTGCTGCAGTGTGAAGCATCTCGACTTTATTCACATGCACATTCTCACTGGGCATTCTACTCACAGTGGGCAGCAGTAGCACCTCTCAAACCCCTCCCCGCGTGAAACTCATCCAGCACATCTTGAACCTCCACTGCAGTCCACTTGTCAATTGTTTTCGACCTGAAGGTCATGGCGAGCTCCTTGGATGGGCAGTTCTTGATAAACATGCGCGTCACTTCAAGACTGGGGCAGTGCAGCTCCTTACCCTGTTCCTTGAGGCGGTCAGCAGCAACATCTGCAGCCTGGTTGAGCCTCAGCCAGTAGTCATATGCATCCTCATTTCTCTCTTGGCAGTGTGGTGTAAAAGTCTGCTAGGGGTAGAGGAGAGTAGGGCACAGCAGCAAAATGCTTACGGAGGAGAGCATAATGGCATCTGGGTTAGAGTCATATCAACACCACTGTTTCTCAAACCAAACTTCACAACATCTTTAGCTCGACCTCTGAGATGAATGAGTATTTCCTCAGCCTGCTGCTCTGGTCTAATGTTCGCCCTCTTTATGTAATCCTTCATCAGGTCCTCCCATCCATGAACATCCACAGCGTCTGTGACAATCACCTATGAAGGTTGGGGGCTCCTTCAGCTTCCTGTGATGGCACCAGTTGGACTTGTGACAGGTCAAGGTTGTGTGCAGAACCGTGGGTGGTGGGAGCACTGTGCACAACTGGGGGTGCTAGGGTGTTGGCGTACTATGTGCTGGACTGAGGTGTGCGACTATGCTATCCGCCACCTGCTGGCCGACAAGTTTAATTATGTCACTCATCTGGCTGACTACATCAGGTGAAGGTGGAACAGGGTTTGTGTAGGTGTAGCAGTAACCTGTGTGCTAGGGGCATGCACAATGTGATGGCTCTGATAGGGAACCCCGTCTCTACTGACTGAAGAGAGCTCGGCTGGAACCTGCCTACCTCCCGCCACATGAACACCACCCTCCTCAACAGGACTATCAAACTGCCATACCACACCTCTGCCTCTCCCTCTACCAACACTCGGAATAAAAGGTGTAGTAACATTCCCTTGTATGTAGCTCATTGTCAAACCACAAATGACAGTGACCATTAATCACAGCGAAAACAAAAAGCATATAATGACCCCAGGAAACTGGTTGAAGAGTAAAATGAACCAGTACACCGTCAGAATACAGTCCACCTGAGAGCAAAACCCAGAAGCCGTCCAATGAAGTGGTCCCGGGCCGAAGTGAAGACGAAGCTCCAGATCAACAAGTCACGGCACCAATGTGACAGGTTACTTCTCCTGATGACCACAGCTCCACTTTATTGAGGCTTCATATATATATTTAGATGTCAGACGATGACAGGTGGGTGTTACTGTTTTATTCTTTTCCTGCAACACAGCAGACGACACAGCAGCGGCGTGGGTAAACAGCAGTCTCGCGGGACAATTATGATCCATATAAATCCTCTCGCCGCTGTGGGCGTTCAGTAAACAAAACAACAGAAAAATAACCAATTGTGGCCATACAAAACAGAAACAACACAAAATATATACTACAGTGATCGTATATTACCTGCAACACAGCAGACGACACAGCAGCGGCGTGGGTAAACAGCAGTCTCGCGGGACAATTATGATCTAACACGTGAGGCGAAAATAGCATAGAAGCTAAGTTAGCTTCAGCAACAAACTTTCTAATTAACTAAATACAGGCTCAAAATTTATAGTGAGCGCTAACACAACACACAGAGCAATGCCACACCACAGAACACAAAATATGAACACATTAAACACTCACAAAATCAATAACGTCCCAGACCGTGTGAGAGCACATCTTACCCATATAAATCCTCTCGCCGCTGTGGCGTTTCCCCACCCCACGTACCCACTACGTCAGTAGGTGGCGGTGTTGCGCCTGGTTTCACATAATTTAACCTGAGCTCTTCTGCTCCGTTACACATATAATTTGAAATTCTCCTTGCAGGAATCACAATAAAGCTATTTACAAGCATAAATCAAGTAGAGCACTATGGCGAAGCTGTTCGCTCCACTTGTAAAAGCAAAATCTGTCGAGCTCTATCTGGCATTGAGATATCAATTCCTATTGCCACATTGCTAGACAGGACACTGGGGGGAAAAAAATAAAAAAATTAGGAGCAGAAGTACCTGGGGCGGAGCGTGACTGTTCCTGTCGTAATCATTTGTTTTCTGCTTTCAATGCGGTACCGCGCACGTGACGTCACCGTCTCAAGAGCAACGCCCCTTTTGCCGCTTAGGTAGGGCATACAGGAGAGAAAGCACGGATAACCCAGCTATTACAAGCGCAACAGAACCAGCGATCTGACCGACTTTACAGCCGTTAAACTTTCCCAAGACGATGTCCCAGGCCACACGGATTACTGGCCGAACTGTCGAAGAACACACCAACCTTCAGCTCAAACGATGGCTTGAGGTTCGAGGGCTTAAAAAGACTGGAAAACTGGCCGAGATGATGAACGGTAAGCTTTGTTTTTTTTTTCTGCGCGGCGGTCATGGCAGCGTCGGCCGTTTTTTTTGTTGTTGTTTGCAATCACCGTCCAGGAATGGGTATATGTTTAATGTTTGTCTCATTTGAAATGTTTTTGAGTAAGCCTGGTAGCAGGCTATCATGTTAGCGCCTGCTACCATGATAGCCTATATGCTGTCATGGTAGCAGGCGCTACTTTATTAACATGTCGGCCACCAAAATACTCTTACCTTGACTTGATGTCGCTGGAATTGGGTCAGGATGTTCTTCGGTTGGGCCCTTTCCTCCGACAAAATGCTTGCTACATATGTACTTGAATTTGGTAACTTTTTCCGGGTTGAACTGTTGTGTAGGCCGACCGCCCCGGTGTTCCAAGCACACACATTTCTCCTTGGCAGTCTTGAAGAAAACATCCTTCATATGCGGCCGATCAGCGTACCTCGAGTCGCTGTTGCCCGTTCCATAGCAACAATGTTTAAAAACCATGGTTTTAGATTTGGAAAAAGCAGTCGTTTACCGAGTAAAACCTAGGCTAACGCATGTCTCTTTTAAAGCAAAGCAGCAGCGGGGTTCAGGAGTTTGCCTCACTGCGTACCACGTGATGTGACGTCATTGTGACGTTGTGTTTCTAAAAATAGCTTGCGCGCAGTACCGCATTGGGCAATCAAGTCCCGCATTTCCTGGATCCCCTCCTCCTCCATGACCTGGATCCTCTGTAATTTGATTGACTCGCTGCTGTTTTGCCTGTTCACACAACACAATTCCCTTCCAAAGCAAACAAAATACACCACTACACAGATCTGGAGATCTAGAGAATCAAGTCTCCTTTTACACAGCAGTATCCTGTCAACAATGCCAATTGTGGCAACCTGAGGGTGGATTTTCTTTTACTTTAAAACACACGTTAAAGTTTACAATACGGAAAACCAACAACGCCTCCTGGAATAACTTCAGGAAAATGGTAATAAGGACACAGGTAAGTTCATTTGCAAATAAAACACGATATAGAAAATTGTACAAAACTTTATTAAACTTTAATAGGTTTAATTCAACAATAACCTGAACGTAAATGTTAAAACAGTGAATGCATTTGGAACCAAATTGAGTATAAAAAAAATTAATTTCAAAGGAAACCGAGGCTTACCAATGGGGGGGAAAGTGGTGAGGAGAGGGGCAACATCTAGTGAAGAAAAGGGACCACCCTGGACACTACAAAAACACAGCAAACACAAGAAAAGGGTGCTCCAACACAACACACAAACAAAAACACCACCACCAGGGGTTTCCACTGCAACCACAGTAGCCTCTAGCGATGACGTCACACGAAGCAAGCGAAGCAAGTGTGCTCAGTGATTGCGGAAGTAAACATGGCTTATAATAATATTTAAATTCTTTTCGAACCGGTGCTTTCTCTCCATTGACTGCTCTCCTCATTGTTATCCGCCATGGGTGTCGTTTTTCTTCTGCATAGCAGAATATGTATTTATATATATATATATATATATACCACTCCATAATCAGTCACCTATACAGAAAGATGCTGATACTACGGGCACCGAAGGATCATGTCTCTGAATTTCCGTTGGAAATGAGGTGGATACTAGCGAGCATAAAGTAAAACTTGATCCATTCCCGTAAATTTGCCATTTTAGTTCCCGAATAGATGACGCACATGCTTCTTCTTCGTCTTAAATGAGTCAGACTAAAAGCATACTACCGCCACCATCTGGTGATAAAGTTATCACGTTTATACAATATAATTATCATGTTTATACAATATAATTATCATGTTTATACAATATAATTATCACGTTTATACAATATAATTATCATGTTTATACAAGTAGGAAAATTGTATTTTTTCAAGTAAATGGACTGAACTTATATAGCGCTTTTCCAGTCATGCTGACCACCCAAAGCGCTGTACACTATCGCCACATTCACCCAGTCACTCTCACATTTATACACTGAGACGCAGCTCGGTAGGCAACTTGGGGTTAAGTGCCTTGCCCAGGGGCAAATTGACATGTGGCAAGGGGAGGCTGGTATGGAACCGACAACCTTCTAATTGCAAGACAATTACTCAACCCATCAAGCCACAGTCGCCCAAGCGGCATCAATACTCTTCCGTACATATGTATTTGTGTATTTTGTACTTAATAAATGCATTTCAAAAAAGGATGCCTTGGCTTTGTTATGTGTTCTTTGTTCTATTCCCTGTTCGGATTTTGTAAAAAATAAACAATACGGGTAATTTTATGACGGGGTGTTCTCTTGTTCATGATTTGTACACCAGAGGGCGCTAAACTCTTAATCTATAGTTTTAACTTTCTAATACAAGATTATTTGTATAACAAAATTCACCTTATAATTAAGGATGAAAATATTTTTCCCAGTCCTTTTTGAAAAAATAATAAAACTAATAGAGTGGATTCAGACAAAACGTTATGCAATGATATATTCCCAGACTTCTGAGCATATCCGATGATGACGTTAAGCAATACAATGGAGAGAATGTAAAACGCATCAATTTCTTCCAAAAAAATTATACATATTTTCTATACAATATAGTTTAGCATTATTTAATGATTTAAGTATAGAAATAAGTATTTTCAGTACCGTAAATACATTATTTTTTTGGCGACTCGTAATTTATTCTGTTCGCGCATGCGCAAATGAGCTGATGGAACGGATCGTGCTACCGGTACGGATCGGGTAGTGACAGTACTGTTTCGGCTGCAAACTCTTCTGAATAAACCCACAGCTATAGATGAAAGTCCCCTTAAGCAACAGTTATTGTAGTGCACAATCCTTGTAGTGCACAATCAAATCCTTTTTACACATTTGCGAATCTCACACGGCAGAAGTGTAGCAAAGATCACGTGTGTAAAGAGAGGCAACCGAGAAACTGCTTGACTTGTAACCAATGATTTTACTGTATTTCTGGGTCTTGAAGCGAAAATACTTCAGTCATAAGTGTCTCTGTGTGCGCTTACAGATTGATCTACACATTTACAGATCTTAGTACACATTTGCAGATCTTAGTACACATTTGCAAATCTTAGTACACATTTGCAGATCTTAGGACACATTTGTAGATCTGAATACAGATTTGTGGATTTTGTACACATTTGCAAACCGCATTACACATACAAGTAGTTTTACACATTTGCAGACTGTTGTACAGCCAAACAAATCTCCTCACACATTTACAGATTTATTTACACATTTTCAAATCCCTGCTGTAATTGGTCCAGCCCAGAATCAATCCTGACTGTCAATCTCACAGTTTTGTGTACCCATAACATCATAACAAGGAGGGGAAAAAGGTCTGGCCCAAAATCACCAGCAACCCATCAGGCATTCAAATGGTCAAGATGCTTTCTAGGCTGCTGTTTTCCTTGCGCATTTTCCTACCAAACCCAATGTTCTGTTAATATGTTGTTGTGCAATTATACACTGTTTAAAGTTATTTAATGTTTCATAAATAACTCTCTGTCTGTTAAGTATTGTCTGGTGATGATCAGTTCTTAAGATGATATCAAGACAATGGTTGAAAGGGATGAATTCGAGTACTAGCGATTTTTTAACAGCAAAACCTGCACACACATAGAATAAAGGAGTGACAACTTTTTTTCAAGTCCAAGAATTTAATACCAGAAATAAAATGAACATCCAGAGAACATCACTATGTAATGCTGTTTACCTGAATTAACACAATATTTTGATTAATAAATCCTCTCTACTAGGCTAGTGAAACCAAACTGCTAGGCAAAATGAAGATAAAAAGAAGTTAAGCTAAGGAACTATTTACATGCAAAAAATAAAATAAAATAAAAAAAAAGACAAAACCAAGTGGTTGGTCATAATCAGAATACTTCAGTGAATCCTGGTTCACTGCAGATCTGATTCCAAAAGCATGGAATGGAGTTAAAAACATCTGCCATGTATTTCAATCCATTCAGAATGCAAAGCCCAAGTCAAAAAAAACATTATTTGTTGAAATAATATTCTGAGGACCGGTTTGTCCTGTAAAATCATTTAATTCAGAATCGCTTGCCTTTGTTTATGCGATTCTACCTCCGGGCGCTAGGGGTCGCTGTAGCAAGTTGGTGGCTAAGAGGTTACAACATAAAGTTATCAAAAATGCCTTTACCAACATTAATATTTGATAGTAATGCGAGGATAAGGCTCATAACACCATCGAAGCTACCAGTTAGCCCTTTTGTTCTAAACACCGTGGTTTACAAAACATTTCCCAATAAACCTTCTAACTTAACCCTCAGCTCGCTGCCCAAACATGTCCTTTGTCTCATGTCAGTTCTGTCCAGTTTTGGCCATTCATGGAAGGAGCGTTGAATAGGGTGACCAAACGTCCGTATTTCCCGGGACATGTCCGTATTTCACGTCCTGTCCCGGGCGTCCCGGGTTTTTTTTAGAAAGTGAGGAAATGTCCTGCTTTTTAAATTACCTTCATTGGACCATTAAATTGACAGGCACTAGGGCACTGCGCACAGCGCTGCGTGTGACGTAATCCCTGAGCCGCGTCAGTGCGGGCAGCCCTGTTCTTAATCAGAAGATAGATAGCGTGGATAACAATATCTATCGATCGATAGACGTGGGGCGTGATAGGAAAAAAACGGGTCGATAAAAAGTTCGATAGACAGTTTTACTTCCTTGCTACAGTCGGCACGCCGTCACAAAGCGCCGCCCTCTCAAACCACAACACAGAGCATGTGAATATGTTGCAGCAAGTAGCGGCGGAGGAAACGGTCCCAAAACGAGGTTTTACTAGTTCGCCAGCCTGATAGAAATAAACAACAGTGATTTGTAAAACTTGCAAGGAACCGGTAAAAGCAGAGTCTGGTAACGCAACCCACCAGTATTCATCACGTAAGCCGCTCACACCCGCAGCAGCGCGAGCTGCGCCTCGTCGTCGTCGCGTTCTGTAACTTCTTCCAAAACAAAGCAGGTACAGCAGCTAAACTGGGCTCCCTTCTTTGTGATAAAATGACAAAGCGTCCAAGCGGCATAAGGACATCACGCATGCAGTAACGTGCTTCATAGTGATGGATATGTCTGCTGTTCTCTGCAGCTGAAAAACCTGGCTTCAAACAATAACCTGCCACTCTTGATCCGCGATATAAAGTTAAGTTATTTTTGTTAAAAAAAAAATCTGTTATGGTTAAAAAAGTTGGTTGAATAAAGATTTAATTGGAATTCTGTGTTTGTGTTCTTTAAATCAAATCATTTAGCAATATCATAAAATGTCCAGGCAGAGCTGCACATAAAATATGGTTTTAAATGTTTTCAATAATTATCGATATCTATCAATATGCCTTTCCTTTTTTGATCAATAAGCTTTTTTTCTATATCGCCCAGCCCTATGCCACATACATCTCTATGCATGGGAACAGAGATTCCCAACCCCCCCCCCCCCCCCCCCCCCCCCCCTGACAGGTGTCCTGCTTTCCCCAAATGAAAATATGGTCACCCTAGCGTTGAAGGCAGGGAGAATCCTTGGTTTCTTTTTGGCAGGCTAGCGCTTGGCTCTGCCATGTGGTCGGGTCGGAGGCCTGGTCCCTGGAGACAGTCTTTGACCCTGTTGCAGTCGATTTAAGCAGATTTCCCTCGTGAGCATTCAACATGGGCTCTGCTGCTGGCTTTCAGCGGAATCTGGGGTTCTCTTCCCTGTGTGCTGAGGAGAAATGCAACAAAACTGTTTTTGGCATGCAGGATCCTTCTTCCTGCATCTGATTATGAGGTTAAGACAGCAAACTTAACCTGATCTGCCCGAACATGTTCTCCAGGCGACGAGAGGCTCTCTCCAGATGTTGGATGTGCGTCGGTCAGGACCATGCAGGGCCCATGGTCCAAAGCAGCTCTTTCCTGGTCTGAGCAGGAGGCGATCTGTGCAGCTTGGAGTCTGAAGAAGTCTGAGAAGTGAAGAGGCCTCTTTGTCTGTGGGAGGAAGGTTTTTATAGCAGCAGGACCCCTGGTGAGAAGAAGGGCCGTCCAAGCCTTGAAGGTCTCATGTTGCAGTAGAGTGGGGTTCCTTTGTCAAACCCTTCCACTGTTCAGAATTCAATCTGAGATCAATTATTTATCATGGCGTTATCATTGTATAACATGTTTTTTGAGTTAATTAGCCAATTAGGGTGTGACACCGCGAGTTTCAAATAGTTAACTTTTTTGCAATATTCAAATTTTACTGTTTCAATTTTGGGTTGTTATTATCTGTGAGCAGTAATCATCAAAATGACAGCAAACAAAGGCTTGGAATATATCAGTTTATGTATATTGATTCTATATTTCACTTTCTGAAATGAAAAAAAATATTGCACTTTAATGCAATATTCTAATTTTCAGACGTTGACCTGTATAACAGGAGTTCAGCTCAATTCAGTTGGAATTACCAACAGACAAGGAATATGATAAGTAAAAGAAAATAATAGTTGAAAAAGTAGGTAAGAGCCAATCCAAATCCACACCAACTGCTTGCTGTCAAGTTGTGTGTCCGCCTTAATGCATAATTAGACCTGATACTAAATAGAATCAATGCCTCCATCTTGAACATTCCACATCCTGTCTGTACCTTTTCTAACTTCCTCCTCTCTGTGCTTCTTACGTCATTAAGTATCCAATACATGACATCCCCCTTTTCCTTTAAACAAATTTACTTGTCTTTTTTCCAGTATGTTAAAAGGTAACTATCGGTAACCCTATGCCCCAACTATCTTAGAACAAGACTAACAAGATACATACATTTTTGCTTCATATAACCATGAACATATGAGCAATCTTAAACATATTATTGCATCGGTTTGTCGCAAAATCACTCAGTCTCTGAGGTCTCCTTTTGATCCTTCAGTGCCTGATCAATGCTGGCATTACCAGTCCATGAGCACCGTCCTGTGGTGTTTGAATGTCTCTGCCTGCTTGTTCAACACACTTTCCTCCCCTTAATGTGTCTACTTGATCAAATGTTTTCTGTTTGGTCTTTGATGTTTCATATTTCTTTCACGTGTTGTATTTCTGCGGTAAGGTACCATTTTTGGAGATTCTACAATGACTTGGTTTCCGGATTTTATCATAACTTTGTGTGGTGTTGCACTGAACGGTGTTGTAAACTTGACTACCAGTACTGTGTCCTCTTATGTCTACCTTTGAGAACCGGGCTCTTCTCCAGTCATCAGCATACATTTTTGTGTTTCCTTTTTACTCAGCATCTCTGTCACAAACGTCTAATGTTGTATTTGACTCACTGATGTCTGGTAGCTTTCTCCTCATGTTTTGGTTAAATAGGAGTTCTGTTGGACTTTTCCCTGTATTAGGATGCTTAGTATTGCGATGTATAGTCACGTACTTTCTCAGTTTGTGCTTCCAGTGCAGTCCTTCTGCATGAGAAATCCTGATTCTTTTCATCAGTGATGCATTGTGATGCTTTATTTCTCCATTGCCCTGTGCCCCATTTTGGTTGTTTTCACATGTTTACTATTTTTTTTTTTTACACAATACTCATTTAACAAATCTGATTTCAACTGTGCGCCATTATAAGATTTTCAGTCAACTGGTAGTCCATGTCTACTGAATACTAAATTCAATTTTCAATAAAATATTTTTTTTTATTTAGCACCAATTCACAACACACAAGACAGCCAATGATTTTGTCCATAGTTGTTTATGTTACAATTTTATACTCATTGTAGCGGCTGTAATAATCTACTACCACCAGAATCGAGGGGTTTGTTGGCAGTAGTCCCAGTACATCTACAGCAACATCTTGCCAAGGACAATCTGGTAACACAGTGTTTCTCAGTGGTTCTGGTGTATCTGGTCTGACTACAATTTGACACCCTTGACATGCTTTACATAGGCACCAGCACCCCTCGTGACCCCACAAGGGATAGGCATGTTAGAAAATGGATGGATGGATGGATGGACAAGCTTTACAATATTTTCCAGCTGCTTTGTCCATGCCTGGCCTCCACACTTTTGTTCTGAGATGTGTTTTGTCCCAACTATTCCTAAATGTCCTTCATGAGCTAATGTTACTGCCTGTGTCCTCAGTTTTTTTTTTGGTAATATTGTGCAATTTCCACGCAAAACAATGTATCCATTGTATCCATTCATCTTTAAATGGGTGCATACAGCTTGCATTTTTCAAAATGTCCGTCTTCAATTGCTTTGCACACTTCAGTTAGTTCTGGGTCTGTAGCAGAAACTTCCTCTACCTACCTAGTAGTGATTGTTTTGGGTATTGCGTTTACTGCTACAAACCTCACATACTCCTCAGTCTCATGTTGGTGCTCCTCTTCTTGTGTCTTCTCTGGAAGTAATCTTGATAGTGAGTCTGCAATGTTTTGTTTCCCTGAAATGTGCACCATGCAGTAGTCATACGTTTGTGGTCTGAGCATTCATCTCTTTATATGTGCACATGGTTTGGACTGCTTACTGTATGACTTCCAATGGTTTATGGTCCATAACTAGATCAAACTTCCTGCCATACAGATAAGGATGCAACCTTTCACATGCCCACACCTGTGCTAAGGCTTCCTTTTCTGTTTCAGAATATCTTCTATCACAGTCTGTCAGACTACAACTCATATGGCACACTGGTAACTCCTCCCCCTGCTGTGTTTGCACCAGCAATAAGCCCAGACCCACTGGGCTTTCGTCTGTTATCACTTTGGTTGGGACTTCTTTGTCAAAATATGTTAAAGTTCTTGTTCTGGCTGTTTATTTAGATTTTTAAATGCCTGCTTTTGTTCTGGCCCAAACTCAAATGTTTCTTTTTGAGTCAGGCGTCTTAGTGGCTCAGAGAGTGTTGCAAACTGTGGTATAAATCTGCTGCTGAAACCTACCAGTCCAAGCTTCTCACTTCTTCAGCATTACTTGGCTCTCTGCCACTGTTCTGATTCCTTCTTTTGTCAGGCCGATGTCAGCATTATTCCCATGAATACAAGTCTGTCCATGTTAAACTGGCATTTTTCTCCATTCAATGTCAGTCCATGCTTAGAGCATTGTCGTGACAGCAAACAACCGTTTGTGATGTCTTTCCTGGTCCGGTGCATTTATTATTACATCTCAAATGTTCTTGACTCCTTAAATGCATGTCAATGCATTTGCCATCTCATACTGGTATTACTCACTGGCTGATGAGACGCCAAATATTTGTCTTTTATATGTGTATACTCCATTGTGATCAAAAATTGGTGATTTCTCTGGATTCTGGGGTGAGTTCCAACTGATCAGATCCTCACTTTAGATCCAATTTACTTAAGACTGCATATTCATGCCTTGGAAAATGTCATCCATTGTTGGAATCTGGCATCTCTCACACCCTCATTTGCTTTTGTCATGTCCAAGCATATCCTTATAGGTGTCGAAACATCTTCAGAAACAACTGAACAAAAGTCCGGTTGCCTCCGATTTAAGCCCTTTTGGTGTTGCGATGACCCAGAAAACTCAGAATTTGCACAGGCATCTAGAAATAAAATGGTATTGTATGGAGGAGCATTATTCAGTTTTTTTTATATTACTTATCTGAAACAAATTCCAGAAAAATGCAAAAATGTTGAAAGCCTGAGTTAAAACCTATTTGTTTAGAGTTGCCTGTGACTGTTTTATTTACAGCATTAACTGAAACATTTCATTCTGTAAACTTTTAAATTTTACTTCATTATGCCATTTGCAATTTCATTGTTTTCATCATTTAAAGCACTTTGACGTGTCTTGAAATAAACTATTCAAATAAACTTGCCCTGCCTAAATACCTGCAGCACACTTGTGATCTTCTCCATTTCTTCATGTCCAGAAAAAGGAGGAAGCCATTATATTTTTAAAGAAGTGAATAAAGTACATATCTACTAAAAATGACAAATTATATATATATATTTATTTATTTATTTATTTTTTTTTTTTTTATTTTACTCATCTCAAGCATCCCATTTGGGGTTTTATGCCCCTTAGAGGTAATTGGAATAAACTGATCCAGAACCACTGATCCAGACAACATAACCACAACTTCCTTCCCTGAGGTTTTAATAAAGAAACAAGGGGAAATCATCTAAAGTAGAAATGTGCGTATAAACATTAATCATGGAATGTTAAATGATTGGCTTTAAAATGAACACCAGATTTTGTGAGATTTTGAGCTAGGAGATCTGTGGCTAAAGTCAGAGAAACCCAATTTTTTGAGCACAACTTTCTTGCCATGACTGAGAAAAAGCTGATAAACACCACAAAAAGGATAACATAATTATGCCAAAACTCAATGTAGAAAAATAGACTAAGTTCTGTAAAATAATGACATCACATGAAATAACGTCCTGCGACGTCTAGCTCCAAGAGAGCTGTGGCCAGGAACAACAACAAATTAAGCTAGTGCATTGTTTTTATTATTCAATACAAAAACACGACTGTATTCACTGAATTTGGTGCATTACACCTAAGTATAACAATCAACCACCTACTCCTCCACCCACAGCTCACAAGAGCAACTCAAAATGACGTTCATACACAAAGTGGGGGTTTGCAGATAACTAAATCTAAACACTTCAAATAAGGGGAAAAAAATCCAAAGATTTTACAAAACTACCTAACAAACATGCCCAATTAGTTCAACAGGTTAAGCTCAAAGGAATGCTTATACTCTCTTAACTGCATCATCAATTTCTGAAATCTGTTCTTTTAGTTGATTCCACTGTTCAGGATTCAGGGCAATGCCTAAAAGAAAAACAAATCAATGCAGAGTAACTACGCATACAAACATCCAACAGTAATTATTTTTTTCCAGCTTATCAGAAGCTTCCTGGTGGGGTTACCTTTCTTCCCTGGCTTCATCTCCCCATCCTGGTTCATCCAGTATTCCCTGATGTCAATCAGGACTTTGCCTTTGAAGTCCCGCACGCTGACATATCTCATCTTACCAATCTGCAAGAACAAGGAGAGGGTCAGAACTGCTCCAAAACCTTGGCCCATTCATGAAATTCAGGCTCTTAGGGTCCATTTTGTGTTCTATCGGATCAGTTTCTATGAGTCATAGAAGCAGCTTTCTGTGGAACTATTAGGAAATCAAAAGCCAGAAAGCTAAACAGCGGGGGTTCTCAGTTGTTCTTCGGACCACTCATCTGGCAAATGTTTGCTCTCTTATCTTTATCTGCCAGCCAGAATTTGTACTGAACCTTTTCAGCAAAACATGCGTGGCTTTAAACTACATATCGCAGAGATTCAGCTCCAACATCCCTCAATTAAAACAAGGATGGCTGATTCTAATTCAAACAGAAATGTGCGACTTCAAATCTGAAGTTGATGCAAAAGTCAACTTCAAATTTATGTGCATTTGAAGTTGATGTATCGCTTACAGAGCAACAGAAATACATCATCTACATGTTCAGGGAGTTACTCTGTTTCTCAATTACATTTCTCCTCAGGTCTGTTTTAGGTACTGGTGTCAACTGATACCCAGATAGAAGGCTAACAAGACTTATTCATGAGGTCAATAACAACACATATTACTATCATACAGAGACTTTTAAAGTGTATCAACAGGAATAAAATCATAACACCCATCCCATTATACAACATAATCATTTTGCTGCCCACAGTGGACCTTCTACTTCCGTTTTGGCCTAAATGGTTTCCCATTAATCTGATTGGAACTGAAAGTAATGTAATATGAGAATCCACTCCATATATCAGCATACCTGTCGGAATCGGTATGGTAACAACTGTCTGCTGCCTCTTTCAATATGCTGCAGTAAGTATTTAGAAAACTGTCCTATACATAGAATTTGAATATTAAGTCTATACAAGTGACCACTTTCTATTGCTGAAGGTAGTGGGCTCTCTGCACAGGACACTAATACACAGTGTGTTTCCCCTACTATTATCCAAGGGCGGACAGCCCGCCAACGAGACTATCCGTCCCGAAGATGATCACGGCATGTAGTACTTGAACATGTTCACAGTTAATGTCAGAAAGTTTATTTGCCCATCTAAATAACGGCAAATTGCACTGTGGGCTATTTCTGTCCTTATGTGGTCGCTCCACTGCTTTCAGCTCTCTATGCCGCTGTCAAAGACTCACGGTGTGTCACACAAGCTCATGTTCATGACTGAGTTGATCGAAAGAATGAAAATATCAGGTGAATGAACAGAACATAATCACTCCAATCATTTCTCAGTTCAGCTGAGGTTAGCCTTCTGTCTTTTCTGGTAAAGTATTTTATTTAGGCTAATACAAACTTTTCATTTGTACTTTAATTTCAACCTTTTTCTTTGATGCAAGTGACCCATGGCTGCTATTTGTAAACATACAGTATTTTTCGGACCAAAAGGCGCTCCGGATTATGAGGCGCACTGTGAATTAACGTGCCTATGTGTGTCTTTGTCCACACATAAGGCACACCGGATTATAAAGGCACGCTAAATATTCTTCCCAAGTGCGTAATATCACGCAACTTGAGAAGAATACGTAACTTTTATGTAAACTTTTCATGTAAAGCACTTTGCATTGTCTGTGTACTGAATTGTGCTATATAAATAAATTTGCCTTGCCTTTTATATTGAAATAACTTACTAGGTTTATAGTTGCTAGCACATACTTTGGGCTCTGGCTGTCTAAAGGCTCCCACATAATGGGGCGTACTGTTCCTACACTATTTCCTACATTTCTTGTGGCAAATTCCTACAATTCCCACACTTTCTGCCAGTGGGACGTAGCAGCGGAACGGATGGTAAAATGTGTGATTAGCTAGCTGAGCACCTAGAGCCGTTTCTTTCCAGCAGGCTCCCACCGCACACCCGTCAGTGAGAACAGAGAGGGACTGTGATGCTGCTCGTCCTTGTGAACACCTACTTGGACCAGACTCACCTTGCGTTTATTTATCCCTGTTGTGTGTATATAAGTTGCCTCAGTTTGTTTACCCGTTGTCGGGTCATTCTGTGTTCACCCTCTGCGTCCTCCTGTGCTGTTGCTGCCTGAGGTCTTGTAAGGTTAGCCTCATTAAAATATCTTTGTTTAACCCTATGCGCCTGCCTCTGCCTCGTTACCGCCTAGGTCCTCGCCACCACAATCTTGACAGTAATGACCCGACCAAAAGAGGACCAGGCAATATGGCAGTTGGTTTTTGCTCAGGTGGAGTTGCTCCGCAGGTTGAGCAGGAAGCCCCAGCTGGTGGAGATGGACGCGGAGTCGATCAGGGCCGAGGTCCCGTTCGTCCTCCGCAAGGGACTTCTTCCTCCAATTCCCTGCCAGCTTCCTGCCTCACAACTTCACCTGACAGCGCTCAGCCCGCTCACTCCGGTGCCGGCCAATGGTAGTCCCGCTGCGGCTTCACATGCCACAGCTCAAGCCTGCGTGTGCGTACCAGTCCCGAGAGGGGGTCCAGGGGGACCCGCCTCCACTCTTCGCGCTCCAGTCTCGAGAGGGGGTCCAGGGGGACCCGCCTTCAGCCATCGCTTTACAGACCATCGAGTGGGCGGCCCAGGGGGACCCGCCTCCAGGGTTCTCCAAGGATCCTGTTCTGGAGCTCCACGTCAGAAAGACCCAGGAGAAACTCCACTGCCGGTCGCCTGAGATCCTGCTGTCTCGCTGCCGGCTGACCCAGCCACGACAGGGTTGCCCTCCGCGACGCCTGCCTCTGCTCCAGCCACGACAGGGTTGCCCTCCGCGACGCCTGCCTCTGCTTCAGCCACGATGGGGCCGCCCTCCGCAACGACTGCCACCGGAGACCCTGCTGTTCCGTCACCGGATGACTGCGCCTCGCCGGAGTCGCCCACCGCGACACCCGCTGCCTGAGACTCTGCTGCTTCGCCGCCTGCCGCACCCGGGTCGTCCTCCTGCGGCCCTATCTGGTCCCAAGCCGCCGCTCCCAAGCCGCTGCTCTTCAAGTCGCCGCCACAGTTCAGCGCTCCCAAGCCGCCGTTTGAACTCACCTGAACTCTTTGTTGGACCCCGCCTCATTGCCGCCTAGGTCCTCGCCACCACAGTGTTATATATATATATATATATATATATATATATATATATATATATATATATAAATAAATACACACACACACACACACACACACACACACACACATACCTATATACACAGTCATGGCCAAAAGTGTTGAGAATGACACAAATAATATATTTTCACATGATCTGCTGCCCTCTGGTTTTCATGTGTGTATGTCAGATGTCATCACAAACGTACAGAAATACAATTGCAATCATATTGTAACAAAAGCTTTTAATGACAGAATGAGTTAATGCAGCAAGTCAATACTTGGAGTGTTGACCCCTCTTCTTCGGGACCTCTGCAATTCTCCCAGGCATGCTCTCAATCAACTTCTGGACCAAATCCTGACTGATAGTCCATTCTTGCACAATCAATGCTTGCATTTTGTCAGAATTCCTAGGTTTTCGTTTTTCCACCCGTCTCTTGATGATTGACCACAAGTTTTCAATGGGATTAAGATCAGGGGAGTTTCCAGGCCATGGACCCAAAATCTCTATGTTTTGTTCCCTGAGCCAGTTAGATATCACCTTTGCTTTATGGCAAGGTGCTCCATCATGCTGGAAAAGGCATTGTTCATCACCAAACTGCTCTTGGACGGTTGGGAGAAGTTGCTCTCGGAGGACATTCTGGTACCATTCTTTGTTCATTGTTTTTAGGTAAGACTGTGAGAGAGCCGACTCCCTTGGCTGAGAAGCAACCCCACACATGAATGGTTTCAGGATGCTTTACAGTTGTCATGAGACAAGACTGGTGGTAGCGCTCACCTCGTCTTCTCCGAACAAGCTGTTTTCCAGATGTCCCAAACAATGGGAAAGGGGATTGATCAGAGAAAATGACTTTAGCCCAGTCCTCAGCAGTCCACTCCCTGTAGCTTCTGCAGAATATCAGTCTGTTCTGATGTTTTTCCAGGAGAGAAGTGGCTTCTTTGCTGCCCTCCTTGAGACCAGGCCTTGCTCCAAGAGTCTCCGCCTCACAGTGTGTGCAGATGCACTCACACCTGCCTGCTGCCATTCCTGAGCAAGCTCTGCACTGGTGGTAGCCCGATCCCGCAGCTGAAACACTTTTAAGAGACGGTCCTGGCGCTTGCTGGTCTTTCTTGGGCACCCTGGAGCCTTTTTGGCAACAATGGAACCTCTCTCCTTGAAGTTCTTGATGATGCGATACATTGTTGACTGAGATGCAATCTTTCTAGCTGCGATACCCTTTCCTGTTAGGCCATTTTTGTGCAGTGCAATGATGACTGCACGTGTTTCTTTAGAGATAACCATGGTTCACAGAACAGAAACAATGATGCCAAGCACCAGCCTCTTTTTAAAGTGTCCAATGGTGTCATTCTGACTTAATCATGACAGATTGATCTCCAGCCCTGTCCTCATCACCACCCACACCTGTGTTAAAGGAGCAATCACTGAAACTATGTTAGCTGCTCCGTTTAAAGCAGGGCTGCAATGACGTTGAATGTGTTTTGGGGGATAAAGTTAATTTTCCAGGCAAATATTGACTTTGCAATTAATTGCTGTTACGCTGATCACTCTTTATAACATTCTGGAGTATATGCAAATTGCCGTTACAAAAACTGAAGCAGTAGACTTTGTAAATATATATATATATATATATATATATATATATATATATATAAAAGGCAGTACATAGGATCCATTTCATGCAGGATTCACTGCTAAGCAATTTTCAGACCTTCTGTAAAAAGAAGATTGCAAGTTCAATAACAGACTACAACTGAAAACCACAAAGTTCCCAATCTAAAACCTGAAAGAATTTTCGCTGATCATTTTTATTGAAGCCTTTAGTCCTCTAACTTTACCATGTAGGTACATCTTTAAAAGAGTAAGGTGGCTCTAAACATCCCTCAGTACCCTGATCCACAGTGTCAGTGCAACACTCTGGGGTTTCAGTGTGTATTGTCTTCAGTATTATGAGCTAATATACCTGTTGTGTAATTTGTGACATTAGTACAGCTTACCTGGAACATATTGTCATCACCGTTACCACTGCCTTTGGAAGACCCACCAGGTTTTGAGCTCTCTCCACTTTTTGGTTTCTTAGCTGGTTTTTCTGGTGCACTTGGCTTCTTTCTCTTTGCCTAGGAGCAGATGTTAGCCATCATTACGTCTGAATAAAGCAACTAGACAGATTTGTTTTTTGGATTAACTTGTACACACAGGTTGAAACAAGATTTGTCTGACAACATTAAGACTAGGGACACTAGGGACTACTGTTGGCAACGGATTTTGTCATCGATTTCTTATGTGGTGCTATTAATGTGTCACTCGCCATGTAGCAGAGCCGTTTACCTCACCTGCAGTCGGTCTTCAATACTAGCTGCAAAGCGATGTAAACAAAGTGAGGCGGAGGCGGCATTTTCAAATACTGCTTTTTTGCAATAAATTCTACAAATAAAAACACAGAGAAAGTGGCTTGAACTAAGTCCTGAAAAGATAGAGCTTCCCAAAACCAAAAAAATAAGTACCATTGACAAGGTACGAGAGCTACACAGTGACACAAGACCTGAAATAACATGGAGTAATTGATGAGGGTGAAGAGAACAGGGTAAGTCATTACAATATCTGACGTTTGTTCCGTTTCACAGTGAGAAATTCGGGACAGCGCTTGGCTGGCTGGCTGAGAGCGGAGTACTGCGTGGCTGAAATCATGCTTTGGGGTGTCGCCTGAATGTCAGTCTGGTAGCTCATCTAATGCGGCCGTTAGCTTGTTAATGACAGGAGCTCGTTTACATGCGTAACATTCCCTGATCCGATTAAAACGTGTGTGGATTAAAAGTAAAGTATTCCGAATGCACCGTTTATACGAGCTCAAAAATCAACTAATCCGATTTGCGTTTACTTGCGCCGAGCTTTATTCAAGATAGAAACTCTCTGACATTAGCGAAGTTGCTGAATTTCCATAAAACAGTCACAGATGTTTTGTACTTCTTCATGCGGAGGAAAATCAACAACAAACACCGATGTGCGTCGGTTCTGACTGTTCTGAACGCATAGAATGGATCCATGCCAGGTTCTGAGATGGTTGAGACTTTGCTTTCCATAATTACACCACAGGCTCAGCAACTTATGCTGTTGAAAGAGGGAGGAAATTACGATCATCCCAAAATGTTCTGTGCTGCACAGCACTGCAGCCCCATCCTCCATATGTAGGCACAGCAAGTTCATGAGTTCATTGAAGCAAGTTGATACATTAAAGAATTATTTTTCGTTCTTTGACAATGTATTTTGGGAAAAACTGGTTAGTTTTAAACTAAGAGCAACATATATGCTTGTGTCTGTTATGTTGCTCACATAAAACTAAGAACAACATGTGTTATTTTGTTATAACTTGTGGTATGACCTATGACAATGTGTTGTGGGAAAGACTGATTCTGTATTCCTTATTTTGCTTATATTTGCGCTGTTATCTGAGTTTGCAATATTATTTTGCTTCATACACTGCTGAGATGCTGGGAACGGTTTTGTTTTGGAAACGGGACGAACAGCTCAGATGGGAGGGAGAAGTGGCCACTCTCGCTCCCATCTGATACTTTGTTTATTGGTATAAAAAGGAGGGGACCGCCCTCAGTCGTTGAAGTCAGCCGTGGGTTGTTCGGACTCCCGGCCGAAGTGCTTGCTGTTTTGTGTTGCTGTGTTCTGTGGGGAATAATAAATGTTTGCCTTATATTCTAACAGAAACAGTGTTTGAGTCCTTATTTGTGTTTGCCGATCTCTCCCAATCCTGAAATAAACATTTCATAAAACACAAGTGTTTAGATGGACGCTGACTGGATTATGGATCATAAACCAGCCCTCTAAATCAGAATACAATTTCATTCTGGTGGTAATAATTTGTTGGTTAAGCTTTAAATTTGAGTGAAGGTGCTATATGGTAGCAAGGAGCAGGACTCTAAACTAACTTTTCAAGAATCAAGAGTCTTTATTGTTTTTATGTAACCATAATGAAACTTTAGTGAGACACTCAGAATAAGAGGTAGACCTAAATTAAAAGCACTTATAATAAAAACAAGACATAAGCATCTCTAAAGAACACCCTCAAAAATGTAGAACCCTCAGAAGAATTAAAAAGGGTCAAATATCTAACAACATTTTTGATTCTGCAAAGAAAAATTAGAAAAGCTATTTAATAAACATTCTTGGAAGTAAATACTGTACAGTGTTTCCCGCAGTAATTTGCTTATGCGAGGCGGACCGAGTCGCGGAGCGGGGGGTGGGGGGTGGGGGTGTTGGTGGACGACACGTTTTCCGCGTACCGGCTTGCGGAGCGGGGGGGGGGGGGGGGGGGGGGGGGGTGGACGACACGTTTTCCGCGTACCGGCTTGCGGGGGGGGGGGGGGGGGGTGGGTATCCCTGGGTCTTTTCCCTGCCATTCACGCACGCGCGAAAGCAAAAAAAAACAGCGTGTTAGCGTCACTTTTTTTTTTTTTTTTTTTTTTTTTTGAATGTTGGCGAGGCGGTAGCGTGAGTTTGGCGAGGCGGCCGCCTCGCCAAGATAGCGCTGCGGGAAACCCTGCTGTATGACCAAGGACAGATGTAGCATTTACATAAAATGCAGCTTGTGCTAAAACAGTCTATGAAATAGGCCCTGGGTGCACGAGCACAAGGGTGAGATTCAACCAAACCGCATATGACACCAGTTTTACTGCTTCACTTTTGTTGTGTTAAATCACTGTTCATATAGACAACATTGACTATTAAATGACTGACTAACAACAATCTAGTCAGCAAAAACTTCTTTATTTGACGCAAAAATATTTATTACCCAATAATATTGTAACAGAACACCTAAGTAGCAAATGTTTTGGAAGCTTATTCATTGTCAGTCCAAATGTTACAATTAGGAAAAATGGAAAGAAAACAATTTTTGTCCAATTCGTCGATCATAAAAATAATCGACCGATTAGTCAATTGATAAAATAATCGTTAGTTGCAGCCCTAAGTAAGACTATTAAAAATAGCTCTGATAACAGAACCTTTATCTCTTCCAGCTTATCGGCCAACTATAATTGCACATCTGTTATACAATAACAAATTATAACAGGTTAACAAATAACATGTTTGCATTTAAGATCAAACCTTTGTCTCTACTTCACTGTCGGAGTCACTTCCAGATGTAGACGACAACACTTCCTTTGATTTGGGCATTCTGCTGAAACATGGATCAGAGATCAGATCTGCTGTAAAGCCAAACACTTCCAAGTCAGATTGGTGTGATTAAAGATTTCACCCAGAAAAACTGAGCGAGTCAGGTTGCCTCCAATTTAAGTCTGTTCGCTGTTTCCATGAACCGCATAACAGATTTTGCACAGGCATGATTCAATTAAAGCTATGTAATGCTGTAGGAACATATTAGAACTCTTAGCTAAGATTTCAGTCGGGATGTTCGTATTGAGGACCTTTTTTTACTGGTGGATTTGTGTCTGCAACTATACTCAACTCCTGTTACTTTATTAGATCTGTGCTGGAACAAACTGGGATTTACCAGCACTTTGAAATAGTTCAAAGTGGTAAACATTAGGAAATTAGCAGTAAATGTGCATTTTGACAGGGGAGAGACACGGCTACAGTCAACATCTTCTCTTCCTTTCCTTTTGTTACCGGACTCGATCTCGGCCTAGCTGTGTGTTACGGGTGATCGTAAGCCTGAGGATGGGTGGGTGGATGGTAGTGGGCTCAACCTGGGCCCAACTGGCTCAGCTCTATCAGCCCCTGTGATTCTGAGATGGCGCCTTATTGTAGTTCAAACATCCGTTTGCCGTTAGCCTGCCTGGATCCGAGCCCGTGCCAGCGAAAAACATCCACCTCAGATAATTAAGATATATTTCCATATATGTGAATTCAACCGTGAAATGTCAGCAGGATAGAGGGCACACGGCTGCCAGCGGTCCCCGTATAACACACTGGCATCGTGAGCAGGCTGCTAGCCCTAGGAGCTAACATTAGCAGCTAGCTAGCTCCATGGGTAGATCACGTTAGCTTTCTACCCAAGGTGAAAACTGGGACCTAATATGTTCGTCTCATAAACGTAGAAACTACCCGACAACATGTTAAGAAAACATCCAAATGTAGAATCTTACATGATGGGATGTTGTTGCGCGGACCTTTTAAAAGGAAACGGAAGTCTGATTTCTTCTTCTTTTGTGATTTTTAGTGGTGGTTGGTGAACAACTTAAACATGCATTGCCGCCACCTACTGGAAAGGAGTATAAACCGAATGTTGATCTCAAAGGAAAAACAGGAGAAAAAAAATCACACCATATAAAATAAATTACTGTCTTAAAAAATAAATATGGCATTTACTGCTAGAATCATTCTGGAACAACTCGATGAGATCTAGTTTTATTTTCTGTTAAGATCCTGTTAAGATTTTGAATAAACTCAATTTATCTTACCCTGATGCTTTTTACACTGTAAAAACACATGTTCTATAGTTTCAAGTTTCCTACAGTCACATCTCCCTGTTAGGTGTAACCCGATTATGAATAATGATCCATTTAGTTCCGTATATCCAACTCTTAGTCTTGAAATAATTTTCTCCTCTCTCTGTTCCTTTCATTTCTCCCACCTTCCTTTGGATTTTGTAGAACCATCGTCCTTTTCTTTCTTTTACCCATTCCTTCTGCCCCCTCTCTCCTATTTTCCTTCTTACCAATCCCCTTAATTCCATAATACTGATGCTAACATTAATCAGTGAGAATCAGGAACCCATATAAAATTTACTTTAAGCCCCATCATGTAAGTTATATAAAGTGTTAGTTGTAGTTCTATTAATGTCTGGTCTACCTCCTGACTGTCTATGCTGCAAATCTGAACAAATTTGAGATTTGAATGGTCTGACCTCTCCAATCCACTGCAAAGCTAATAGTATTGACAACATTTCTCCTGTGTATTAACTGAAATTCCATCAATAACTCTTTCCCCTTCTTTGATGCCAAGCTGGGGTACAATGAATGCTATTTCAACCTGATTAGCTGTATTTTTTAAGCATCTGTGTACAGTTGAACATAAATACAATATTTGTTGATATAATTCTCTATTGTATATTGTCAGGGTTTTGTTTTGACTTGGCTTTTGTTTACTATTAGTTTTCAGTTTTTCCTCTTTGTTAGGGTTTTAGTTATGATTTGACTTTATTTTCTGTTAGTTTTCAGCCTCCGTCCCCTCACTTAAGCTTTCCCTTCACTCCCTCTGCAGTCAGTCACACCTGTTAGTCATTAATCAGTCAGACTAATTTCACCTGCCAGCCTCACTACTTAAACCTCCCTCTGCTGTCACTCCTTTGCCGGTTCGTCATCAAACTACACTTACTCCTCGCCTGTCTGCCTGGTTTGCTCCTGCTAGCCGTTTGTTTCCTGCCTCAGTTTTACTTTGTTAGTCTCTGCCAACTGCTAGATTTAATCTGTCTCACCTCTGGACTTCAGGTGGAGCTACTATCCTGTTGTCATTCTGGCCTGCAAGTACTAACCCTGCCTGTCTGCTAAACCTGCTGTGGTTCTGGCTTGCAAGTATTCACCCAGCCAAGCTAATAATCCTGTTGTGACTCTGACCTGCAAGAACCCTTTCTGCCGTGCTGGTGGTTCCGCCTGTGTATCCCTGTCTCCACTTAGCTCCAGCCAGAACTCTCTCCCTCTCCGGGCCGTCAGCTCCTGCTCTCATATACACCCCCGTTCCAGTTCAGTCCTGCCTCTCTGGTTTCATCATCCACCACTCCATCAACCTTTTCAATAAACTCTCAATTTTAGCTCCGTCTGTGTGGTTCTGAGTTCATCAAAGACAAATTGTGACATATACAGGGCAGTCAAAAGTAGCCGGTCAACGGTGGCAAATCGCCATCTATAGCAGCTCTTGCCGCCGCCTACATTTCCCTGATTATATAATGGAGCGATATTTGTGCCTTCTGGTTGAGTGCGGAGCAGACCCTGGACTGGAAGCTGTCCTTTTTTTTTCTTACCTCTGAGTGGCCATCGTCCTTTTAGTACTATCTTTGATGTGTCAATCATACAATTTAACCAATCTAATCAACGACAGACGGCAACATGCTAGACAATCACAGCTGGAGAGGGGCGGAACACTGAGTCAAAGGCTGTGTCTCATTCCGAATACTTCCGTCAGTGCACTGCACTGACCACTTACTGCCGTAGTGCCCACTTTCGACCGTTAGTAGTGTTCCAAAAGGAACATGTAACGGTGTACCCTTGTTGCACTCTGTCGGTGGTGTGTTATTCTCCTTCAACTCCATCACTTTTCCGATCGCAGTGTCTGCTCTCTGTCCTCTTACCAGCTCATCATGGCTAATCGCCTGCAGTGGTTCCATGTAGGGTTGGGTTTGGGATGCTAAGTTGAGGGCTGCGACCCAGGCAACGTCTCCTCGTTGGGCTCTTCGGGTTCCCTCCCATGTAGTGCACACGGCCTCATCTGTCAGCTCCTCGGAGCACTCTGTCATGAGGGTGTCGATATCGAGGGGACAACAGGAGAGGGTGTCGGCATCGATGTTAATTTTGCCTGGTCGATATCTGACATTGAAGCTGAAATCAGCAAGCTGTCCCACCCACCGGTGGCCTACTGCGTTGAGCTTGGCGGTACTTAGGACATATGTGAGTGGGTTGTTGTCCGTGAAGACAGTGAAGTGAGGGGCGTACAATAAATAGTCTCTAAATTTGTCACATATCGCCCACTTTAACGGCAAGAACTCAAGCTTACCACTGTGTAGATGGTAGTTCTGTTCTGCTGGTGTCAATGTGCGCGAGCCGTAGGCGATCACTCTCAGTTTTCCACCCTGATGCTGATAAAGCACTGCTCTGAGGCCTTTCTGTGATGCATCGGTGTGGAGTGTGAAAGGCTGATTGATGTCAGGGTACGCCAGCACTGGGGGTCCCATCAACATGTCGACCAGATGCTCCAGGATCTGCTGGTGTTTCTCGTTCCACTCGACTGGGGTGCGAGAGGACTGCTGAGGGGATTTTGTTTTCCCTCGAGAGGGTTTAGACTGGGGGCTGCCAGACTGTTCCTTGAGCAGGTCATACAGGGGCTGGGCTATCCGTGAGAAGTCTTGCACATAGCTTCTGTAGTAGATCAGAAAGCCTAGTATTTGTCTGACATCTCCGACCGTCTTTGGTGCTCTGTGTTTTAGTATTCGCACTGCCTCCAGGTCCTTAGGATCCACTCTAACCCCTTCTGCTGACACCAACCGGCCAACATAGCGGACCTCTTTCCGGAACAGCTCACACTTTTCTGGCTTTAACTTTACGCCGTGGCGTTGGAGAGCTTGGAGGACTTTCCGCAGGACTTGCACATGTTCGTCAAAGGACTTTGAGGAGCACAGAACGTCATCTAGGTAAGGAATGCAGCATTCATCTCGGAGCGTGTCGAGCATCTCCTCCATGCTCCTTTGAAATGCTGCTGGGGCGTTGGATAGGCCAAAGGGGATTCTGACCCACTCGTACAGTCCCCATGGGGTCGTGAATGCAGTCATGTACCATGATCCTTCTGCCATAAAGCCTTGGTGATAGGCCTTGCCCTGGTCGAGTATCGAAAACCAGCCATATCCTCCCAGGGAGTCGGTGAGATCCTGTATGCGGGGGAGGGGGTGCCGGTCCGGCACGGTCTTGTTATTGAGGAGCCGGTAATCGATGCACAGGCGCAGGGATCCATCCTTCTTCCTCACACATATGACAGGGGCTGCATAAGGGGACTGGGACTTGACGATCCATCCTTTTACTATCAGGTCCTGAACGTATTCCTTCACCTCTTTGTAGAGTGGTTTCGGGATCGATTTCAATTCAATTCAATTCAATTTTATTTATATAGCGCCAATTCATGAAACATGTCATCTCAAGGCACTTTACAAAATCAAGTTCAATCATATTATACAGATTGGGTCAGATTATACAGATTGGTCAAAAATGTCCTATATAAGGAAACCAGTTGATTGCATCAAAGTCCCGACAAGCAGCATTCACTCCTGGGGAACCGATGCGTAGGCCTTCTGCACTGGGATGTCGTCCTTGAGCCTGATCTCCATCTGTAGGGAGGGGATGCAACCGATGTCGCTACTGTCACGTGAAAAGGCCCCAGACTCCTCACACAGCATTCTCTCCACTGTCTGCTGTTGTTCAGGGTCCAGGTGACTGATGTGGACAGGCGGCAGCCAGGGTTCGCTGGAGGTCACACTGGGAGAGGTGGTGTTAACCTCTACTGCTGCTCTCACCTGTGGCTCTGCAGCGTCAGTGTCAATGATTTTGGTCACATGTTGGATGACACCGGGGTGAGTCCTCTTTGGCAGGGTGATCTCATGCTTTGAGTGGTTGGAGATGGGCACCTTAACGTACGGCCGACGTGTGTGGTGGATTTCCAGAGGGCCTTCTCCCACACTTAGCTGTTCTAAAATCGGGTTATCCTCTGCTGGCTCATACAGGACAATGGGATCAGAGGCGTCGAAGTTAGGTGGGACCCGGCACCACACATGTACTGCACTTCCTGCTGGAATAACAACATTGTCCCTGCCCACTCTCACCATGGCTGGGTCGCAGTCTGTCTTCTGCGGAACCTGGATGAAGTTGACCATGGCCATTGCCTCCTCTTCCTCCATTCCAAATGCTCTGCGTAGAAGGCTGACCAGTACAACTAGAGCAGCACCAGAGGAGTCTTGTCTCTTGATGACCTGTTCAAGTACATTGGCACCTAACAATGGCTGGGGTAGGGGACACTGACTGACCAGAAAGGGGGTCTGGACAATGAGGTTGGGGTCTTCATTTCCTGCCAGGCTGACAGTGAGTTCTACCCACCCATCATAGGGGATGGCTTGGCCGTTGGCTGCATAGACTTTCAGGTCTGTTTCAAGCAGCTCCTGCAGGGACCTCACTGGGTAATTGGGGATATGAACACCGGCCCACGCTCTGTCAATGATGCTCACCTGCGAACCGGTGTCAAAAAGGACTGTTGTTGGGTTTCTATTGATCGAGCATTTCAGCTGGCTCTTCTTCCCAATTAGGGGTGCTTGACATCCGATGGTGCTCTGGCAGGTAAGGGTGTGTGGCTGAGGTTTGGGGTTCTTGGGCCGTCCTGTTGGATTTTTGCGGGTGGGGTCTACTGGCTGGGACTGGAGTGGTGCACCGGTCTCTGGTTGTCCCTCGGCAGAGACCGGGTCTCGTTTCCCGGGAACCTGGTTCGCTTCCAGCATCCCACTGCTCTGTGTCCTGCCTCTCCACACACAAAGCAATGCGTGCAGTCCTGCAGATTCTGTTCTGTACATTTTGGCCAGCGCGCTGTCCTCCCCCTCACTTGGAAGGAGGGCTGGGGGGTGTGATTGGGAGGTGGTCGGGCTGGTGGTGGTAGGAGAGGGATGCAACTGGGGTTTGGCTGAAAGGGGTGGTATGGCTGGGTTTGGGGTAGTGAGTGGGCTATCTGGGTGTTGCTGTTGTTCACCTTAGCATCCATTAGTGCGGCCACCATCTGTGTCAGGGTCTCCACCTGCGCACTGAGCTTTTGGATGGTCTGGTGGTTTTTGTCGTCCGCAATGATGGTGTGTCTCAGTTTGTCATCCATCTGTCCACCTCCTGTCTCCACCTTGGCAGTGTGGGCCTGTGTGTTCTTCTGGCGGGGAGGCTGGCTGAGTCTGCGTTGATGTTCATTCTCGTCGCTGATCATTTTAGTCATTTGACCGAGGATCTCCTCATCTGTGACTTGGCTGTTGGAGACGAGGGGTCTCAGTCTCTGTCGAAGGTCGGCGTGTTTCGCTCCCAGGCCCAGATAGATCGTGTTGAGGAAGACCCCTTGGATGGTCTTAGGGTCATAAGAAATGTCCGTGTCGGCCTGCTTTGACTGGAAAAAGAGCCTCTGTTTGAGTCCGATCATGCGGTACAGGAACTGCTGGGGTGACTCTTGTTCAGCTTGTCGGGCACACATCAGCTCCTGAAACATCTCCGTGTTTTGTTTGTATGATATTTTTTGAAATCCAATAGATGGCGCTGTTTCACCTTATAAGTTTGTACTTATTGCCATTGTTGCACCTTATTTAAGTTTGTACTTATTGTTTATTTTGTATAGTTTTAATATTTGTATGTTGTACCTTTTATAAGTATAATTTGTTTTGAAAAATAAGTCACAGTATTTAATTTAAATAAATAAGATGGATGCACGTATTTTGAAAGGGACATTTCTGTTTCCTGTTAACGTCGCAAGCTATCAGAAAGCTATCGGCAACACACTTGTGCTCCAGCGTGGACTGTAAGAGCTAAAACAAGCTAAGAACTGCGTTCGCTGTTGAAGACAGAAGATAAACAGAAGAACCCCAGCCTTAGTCACAAGCAGGCCAAAGTGGTATGTTTATTTGCTACATGTATTGTCTGTTAAGTTATGTTGTGAGGCTAATTATTTCTGTTGTATTTTTGTCCTTATTTTGTCAGTTCTACGGTGTTTAAGACCAATAAACATCAGTAAAAGGAACTCTTGTCTTCGCGTTGTAACTGAGGCCGTCATAGGACCTGAGGAAGACCTTGAGTTCGGGAACAGCAAGCTCATCCTTATTCGACAGCATGTCCTTGAATGTACCTGGTTTGATGATTCTCAGCACACCGTGGGCCACTTCTGTCTCCGGGAAGCCATCTTTCAGTCCCTCGTCGATTTGTTTACTGATGCTGTTATAGCTGATCTCTGAGCTCTGGTCTCCAATTTGGCCTCCATGGACCTTGAACTCTCTGCGCTGGAGAGAGAGGAGGTCTTTCAGGGGAATCATCCTCTCCGGGGTGGTCTGTGGAGGGGGCGTTGACACTGTCCCACCGTGGTGGTTGTGTGTAGGGGCGGGGGAGGCAGCCGCAGCTTCTAATAGTTTCAGTTTCTTACCCAGCTCCTCATACATTCTCGTCAGTTCCTCTCCTGGCTGGGTGGTTGCATTGTTGGGGGAGTTGGAGTGGGGAGGCATGATGATGCTGTTGCTCGGGGGGTCAGATGGCGGTGGTGTGGGGTCTGAAGGGGCTGTATTGTCAAGGTGGTTGGAATGGGGATTGGGTGGCGTCAATGTGTGGACTGAAGGAGAAGGTTTGGGACTGGCACTGAGCACGGCATGTGGCGTGGCGGCAGCGGGGGGTATCTAATATCTTGCAGATGACATCATTCAGCATCAGCAGTGTGCTCAAACCTTCATCCTCGCTTCCCAGAAGGTCTTCAGACTGCATGTAGGCGATGACGTAGTCCAGGCATCCTTCCTCATCAGCTGGACTAAGTTGGTCGGTTTCGTTGCCAGATACGAGGTCCCTCGCAAAACTTGTCGAAACAAGTTCTTCTTGATGTTCCACACCACCTCTTTCCGTTGCTGGGACATGGTGTGTGGTTCTGAAGATGAGTCGATGTCTTGTTGGGGGTAACTGCTGGTATGACGAACCAGCAGCGTTGATCCTTGGTGACTAATGTGCTGTGCCTCTCTACTTCAGCTGTGCGGCTCCCTGGCGAGATCTTTTGTCTTATCTCTGCTCCTGGACACCCACTGGCTGATTGCTGGCCTGTCACGACTGGTCACCGTGGTCTCGTGGTTCTGGTATCACTGGATCAGCATTCCAACCGGAAGGCGGCGCTGATCCCGGACGAGCCCCCACAATTTGTAACAGGTCCCAAGCTGGGCCGGGTACCACGTCACAATATTGAAAACAGATGAGTGTTCAGTGTCTCGCTGGCTTTGGGCTCTGAAAAACAGAGTGAATGATCACAGGATCAAGAACACCGAACCATTCTCTTTCGTTCCCAAAACTCCTCTCATTTATTCACAATTATATAACAAAACAATCAATCAAGCAACCAATAAAATATTCCCAAAATCTGCAATAGTGTCTCTTTCAGTGTCCTCTTCCAGGTACAACGTGCATACGAACGTGTATACAGTTCTTATTCCCTTTTTTTTCCAGGTAGCGTATGTTTCAGGTAAGTAGGTGAGTGTGTGTCACTGTCAGGTAAGTATGATATGTGTGAATGTAGGTGAATGTGCAGTGTCCAGTGTCCATTAAACAGGTGAGTATGTAATGTTGTTGTTTGTTCTGTTCCCATAGAACACAAACATACAGTATAACCATAAAGCTATTGTTATATTCAACATAACCATATAACTCTGTCAAAATACATTAGTTCCTCTCACACTCAGTATCACGCTTTGACTTCAATAAACACCTAAACCCATCATCATTTCACATTGAAATATATCCACGGGCACTCTCTGTATAGGTACTAGTCCCATATAGCTGCCATTAAATAGTACAAATAATACTGTTAGCCAGTGCAGTTTTTATAGTGCTGCTAATCACAACTATAGTGCAATATGAATTCACTTTCATTTTCTTTAGCTTAAAGCTGTTAAGAATACTCAATATGTCTTTTTAAAACGTATTGACATCATTGCAAATGGGGAATAAAAATGGAAAATAACAAATATGTTCAAACCATTCCAACAACAATAAGTGTACTAAAGGCTCACTTATCTTCATAAACCATATAGTGTATAGTAAACCCTTAAACACAAATATTTGGAAATGTAAAGAGAAGAAATATTAAAGTATTATAATAAATGTAAAGATAACAAAACCCTTCACCTAATAAAATACAGTTGTCAAGTAATCAGGTAACCAACAGTAGTAATATCGTGGATGAATATAAACAACCATTTCTCTGTGTTTAGTACATGTGGTGGACGGCGCCATCTTCAGTGTCACAAGGCCGCCCGTTGCCACGGCAATAACAGCAGCACAACCCGCGAACATCGCAGACTTTTTATAGTGTCTAAAACTCGATCTAAAGCACTCAAAAATGTCATAAACGGTCTCCCAGTAACTTCACATAAACTATTGAATCTTAAGGGATAAGTTGAGGTTGTTTTCACGTTGTACTAACGTGAATGATCAGAGTGAATGATCACAGGATCAAGAACACCGAACCATTCTCTTTCGTTCCCAAAACTCCTCTGAGGGGAGGGAGCACCTGGAAACACGGACTATGACAGAAAGGTTCCGTTTCTCATCCTAGCGATCTACAGCGGATTTCTACTGATATTATTTGGCTGAATAACCATTACAGTACATTAAAATACTTTTAACTTGCATTTTCATTTTCAAGTAAAATAAAAACTATTTCACTCTTTGTGAGGGTCTCACAAACACTTATGTTAAAACACTTACCAGAAATGATGGGATGACGTGACGAACGCAACACACGTGACCGCGAATTTTTCAGACCACCAAAAAATATATGCCGGCATTTTTTAAAAATAAAAACAACAATCGTTTACATTCACAGCATGTTGAAATTACATCGCCCCCGACGTCAACGCAGGATCCTCCAAATATTGGCTGCACATGAGGTATGTTCGTGTATTTTACAAACACCTATCGAGTACAATGCCTCGTATTACCACCATTACTTACATTTATATGATTGCGGTGTCGCAGCAATCATGATTGTCCGCCATTATTTTCAAAATGGGAACAGCTTCCCGACGTTCTTAGCCCCTCCCTTTCCGCTTTGTAGTCAAGATGGCGTCCGTTTAGTGCGAGTAGGGTCCATCGTTACACACTGCATTTTGTGAACGTTTTTAGGGGGTCATCCGGGTACTTTCAGTGCACTGACTTTTTGTGTTATCTGCACTATATACTTAAAACTAAGTGTTCGAAGTGTAGAAGTAGGCGGAATGAGACACAGCCATAGCCTTCAGTCGCCGCCAGGGTTCGGCTGTGGTCACCGTTGGTGTCGGTGGAGCGGGATGGAAATTTGGTCTGATTACCAAACAATTAAAAGAAGTGACAACGAAGCAGAGAGCGAGCTGGAAGGAGTGCCATTAATTTCTGTTTGAAATGTCAGCACTGAAGTCTAAACTGGAGTAAACATTCACGCTAGGAGGGTTAGCTAGACAGCTTGGAGGGTTAGCTAGGACAGCTAGCAGGGTTAACTAGGACAGCTAGCAGGGTTAGCTAGACAGCAGTGTTGTAGTCAAGTCACTATGCCTCGAGTCCGAGTCCAGGTTCGAGTCACCAGTGTTCAAGTCCGAGTCAAGTCCAAGTCATTAAAAAAAAATCCGAGTCGAGTCCGAGTCGAGTCCACTACTCATCCGAGTCAAGTCCGAGTCGAGTCACTATTGACGTGTGATGTATGACATGAAGCAGTAACATTCCATTGCACTAATAACTCTTTCGCTGTAGTTACCCTTGGTTTTACTCGGTAAAACTACCGCTTTTTCCAAGTCTAAGACGTCTCCTAACCATGGTTTTTAAACATTGTTGTTATGGAACGTGCAACAGCGACTCGAGGTACCCTGATAGGCGGCATATGAAGGATGTTAAAGCCGCAAGCGGCGTCGATCGGATCCTCGCAGCCAAGCGCACTCCGGCCTATTGGCCACCGCCGCGGTGCCGGCCGGCGGGCGGTGTTCGCGCACCGCCGCGGTGCCGGCGGGCGGGCGGGCGGCTCCGGCCGGCGGGCGGGGTTCGCATACCGCCGCGGCTTCGAGCGGCCGGCGGGGTTCGCGCACCGCCGCGGTGCCGGCCGGCGGGCGGGGTCCGCCCGCCACCGCAGATGCTGTTACGCATTTTCCTCGCCCGTCCACCGGGCGATTCCCACAAACGCGTTCGGCAGCTTTCCCCCATGACTCACAACAAATCTGGTGTGGATCGGTCGATGCAGTGAGGAGATACAGCCGTTGGATAATGATAATGGATTTGGCCACCGGACCGGACTAAATTGTTCGGCGGGCCGGAAAATTTATACCGATTCCTGGACGGTGACTACAAACAGAAAAAAAAACGGCCGATGACGCTATGAACGCCGAGCAGGAGAAAAACAACGACTTACCTTTCTATCAACTTGGCCAGTTTCCCAGTCTTTCCGAGCCCTCGACACTCAATCCATCGTTTGAGCTGAACGTTGGTATGTTGTTCCACAGTTCTACCAGTAAAATGGGCGCCTGGACATCCTCTTGTGAAAGTTTAACAGCGGAAAAGTCGGTCATATCGTTGTGTCTGTTGCATGTGTAATGGCTGGTTGCTACGTGCGCTCTCACACTGTTTGCCCAACCTTAGCGGCAAGGGGCGTTGCTCATGAGATGGTGACGTCACGTGCGCGGCACGACATTTAGATATTAAAATCATACACCAAATAATATTCTAATGACATATTAAAATTATAGCCTAATGATATAAAAAAAAGTCGAGTCTTTTTCTCAATCTCTGAGTCAGAATGATCTGAATGTAGGAGTCCGAGTCCAAGTTCGAGTCATCAGTGCTCAAGTCCAAGTCAAGTCACGAGTCTCTAAATTTAGCTAATGACTCGGACTTGAGTTCGAGTCTCGGACTCGAGTACTACAACACTGCTAGACAGCTAGGAGGGTTAGCTAGGACAGCTAGCAGGGTTAGCTAGACAGCTAGGAGGGTTAGCTAGGACAGCTAGCAGGGTTAGCTAGGACAGCTAGCAGAGTTAGCTAGACAGCTAGGAGGGTTAGCTAGGGCAGCTAGCAGGGTTAGCTAGGACAGCTAGCAGGGTTAACTAGGACAGCTAGCAGGGTTAGCTAGACAGCTAGGAGGAGAAGGAGCAGAACCAGGGCTCTCAACTCTCACGCATTGACCAAATAGATGTCAAGGCAAAGGAACGACCACTCCCGTCTGTCAATCAATCACAAACAACGCTCTTCCCAACTCAAATTACACAGGCGGCCGTTTTTTCAAGCGGAGTGTGCAGAAGACAGAGCAGTAAAAAATTTATTTACACTCACCTCTGTCCTCTCTCCTCCACCCCAGCGCGGAGGGGCCAGTTCCGACCGGGGGAACCCAAGCCGTCTGTCCGGGAAGGCAAAACTCCCTTTTTCCTATCACGTCCGGGGTTCACCAATTTTGTGGGAGAATTACTTAACTATCAACCTTTTAAAAAGAAAGAAAGACTCGAGAAAATGGCGTTCCCTTTGTCTTAACAACGAGAATTCGTCTTTATTATGCCTAGAAACGTACAAACGGGTTTCAGGAGCGAATTCTGACATTCAAATACAAAGCTTGCCATTTTAAAGGCTCATATTGTGTGTGCGTTAAACACAAGTGTCTGTGTGTCTCCATTGGTGTGTGTGTGTTACACGCTATTGACGTCAATTGGCAACAGGGCTTAAGTTCTGGGATGTGTTTATCACAAAAAGTACAAAAACAGAGCGATTAATTCCACCACTTGACATATCTTGGAACAGTCCAGTTAAACAACGACTCCAGATGTTTCCTCTTTACTCCCATCGGCGAGAGCCAGGGAAAAAGGTCAAAATGACCCTAACTCCCATATGACACACATTTCACTAACTTCACACGCAACACATGGCATTTCACACGCAAACATGGCATTTCTCACGCATAAAAATCACAAAGCCCATCTGGGGTGCGGACGACAAAACTCCGCCTTCTGCTGAGCTGTTTCGGCTTCTTTCACAACCTGTGGCCATCAATAATTCCTGCTGCAGTTCGTGTTAACAGAGCAGCAGGAAGAGTGATCAGAGTTATGAATAATTTTAGTCTTAACCAGTGGTGAAAGTAAGACGGTAAGGTCCTGTACCGCGTACACAGGAGGGGAGGGGAGAAGAGGGGGTGGAGCTGCTGCATGGCTGCACGCTGGATCATAAAACAGTTCTGCTAACCAGATGCAGTTTAAAAAGCCACTTAGTCTATTTATAAGTTTCGTTTTTATTAATTCTGCATTTTTTAATTACATGCAACGTATTTCTGTGCCTCAGCACTTGCTCCCCCCGCTCCTTTCCCTCGGAGCAGGTGCTTTTATCACCGTTCACCATTCAAAACGTGAATCACTACATTTAATGTCCTCACATCGATAGCAACGTGTGCCAGTTAAAGTCAATAGGAGAGTTAGTAGCTGTGTTTCATGCTCTTTTGTTTTTAACAATATAGAATCAGTGGCGCTTCGGTGGGCTGCTGCCTCGTGCTTTAATTCAGGTGTGCACTTTTAAGGGTCATTTTAAAGAACTTGTAACATCAGGGGCTTCATCTCAGATCTGTCAGTACCCCTGTTCCCTTTATAGGAGCCCTTTACAGTATTTAGTTATGCATTTCCCCCACTGTTTATCCCTGACATGCAGCGCACCAACGGGGGTAAAATCCGCCCACCTCACCGCCCAGAGCGCACTGACGAGAGCAATAGAGATTTGTCTGGTCAGCGCGGCGACTGACTGAGAAACCTGCCGCTGTGAAAGGTGATGACAATGGTTATAAACTGTATCAGTCTAGAAGTGCATTGAGCTGAAAAGAGGGAGACTGTGACAATCTCAGCACCGGTGCTGGTCTGATCTTCGATTCAACACACCTGCTTAACTCCACGCTCACTGCAATTAGTTTTTACTGGTTCCACCTGCTCTCACCTCCATAAGAACCCTGTACAGATCAGCTGCCAGTGCTAGTTTGTCTCATCCCATCTGTGCGAGCATTCCAGCGTTTTTGTTCTGCCTGTCTATCGGTAAATCTGACCAGATCCTGCCTTTGATTACTGTGCTTGCCTGTCCTTTGCCACCTCTGAGCCTGTTTGAATCCGAACCCTGACCGGACCTGGATCAAGCCTGTTGGATCTCCCTGTTTGCACTTTTGCTGGATCTCTGCCTCCTCGATAACGGAACCTGGACCTCCCCTGGATTACTGTCCCTGGAAAGCCACTAACGGATCCCCTGCTCGTTCGTCCGCAATCGGACCACTGCCCCCGGATCAGTCCGCCTGCCTGTCTGCCGGCTCTCCGAGCTCTGCTCCCCCGACTCCAGGTTAGTGGTCCAGTCTTCCACACTATTACTCGCTAACCAACCACTGTCCACTAACCTGTTGTCTCTGCCTCAGGGAGTTACCAGACCGAGCACAAACCGTAGCGCCACGGGATGCCGAGCCTCGTTTCCTCCCTCTTTAATAAAGTCTCTAAACGTCACTGACCTGTGTGATTCGAATCTTGGGTCCAGATTTCCTGTACGTTACAGAGACATCAGCAGCTGGATCGTGCGTAAAGACGCAGCGTGAACCTCTGTGTGCTTCAGTGTTGCTGCTGAGGGGAAAATGTTGACCATAAAGGCTTCATGAAACGCAGCCTGATCCACCAATCAGGTTATAGATCTACAATGATAAACAAACCCATAGATGAATGTGTAACAGTGTAATAATTCGGTCAATAACTTAAAACTACTTAATTTTATTCTGTATTATTTGAACATTTGTGTGTTTTTTATGTCCAATCCATTAACTGAACAATAAAGAATTAATACGTCTCTTTCTCTTTTTAACAAAAACAATACATGTCTACTTCAATATCTGGTGGGATAAAAATGAGATGGAGTTGACTCCACCAGCTCTTCCAGGGTCCGGTTAGCCCCGCCCCCAAACAAGCCCCACCCCCTACATTAGCATAATCTCACTCTTAACTTTTGATAAAAGTTGAGAGGTCTGAGCAGAACCAAGCACTAAAACTGCCAATCTGAAGAGACATGAGTTACTTGCAGGTAGAAGGGAACTCTTGCTTTGTTCTGCTCCTTGTTCTCATAGCTGCTGTAATTACAGAACCTATTCTAGTCAGAATTGTTACTTCAGTCAGTGTTCAGCCTGACACCAGCGCTCATGTTTATTAGCGTGTAGCTTATGCTGGACTTTTGAGTTAAGACACTGCGCTACAGGTGACCCTATGTCACTGTTAGTTTCCAGTAACCCAAACCAGCATAAAACCTGCCCAACTTAAAAGAAAAAAGCACAGAACTATTAAACACATAAGAACATGCCATTAGCACACAACTGCGCTGAAGCAAAGAAAAAAAACTGTGCATATGGGCTCCAAACAAAATGTACAATCAGACAACCAAATAACACACAAATAACAAGATCTCTTTAACAATCAGGATATATCACCCGGAAAAAAATAAATTATAAATAGCTTCCCAAAATTAGTTGTAAATCTACCTTAATATAAACTTAATTTCTCTGAGTATAGCTCAATTAAACATTTCTCTTACACGCAGTGTTCAGTGGAACTGAACTTAAGACTGTGGAACTGAACTTGAGACCGTGGAACTGCTGGAGAACTTGAGTAGAACGGAACTCAGGAGACGTGAACAGGAGAAGAGAACGTGAGCAGGAACAGAAGCGTGTCTAGAGTTGAGGCTGGCTGGAACGAAACTGAAGTGAAGGCTTCTGACGGAGCAAAACGTGAAAACTGAGCTGATGCAGGGTTCAGGCAGAGACTGAGCAGGAGAAGAACACTACGGACCGGCGAGCAAGAACATACTGAGGTGAGTATAAATAAGGGTGGAACCAGGTGAGAGCAGTTGAAGGTTGATTGCAGCCTGACAGGTGGAATTAATTATTCTGAGCAGGGAAGGGAGAGAAGCAGCGAGGCACAGACTGCAGCCTACAAGCTGCATCCTGACATATATATATATATATATATATATATATATATATATATAGTGTGTGTATTTGTGTGTGTATATGTGTATGTGTTATGAATATAAGGATCAATTTGTTAAATCTAAACATTGCGGTCTTCATTATTTCATAAAACCTCACTCCTGGAGTAATAGGGCCAGGTTAGATTATTTTAATTATTTTTATTCTTTACAAGAATAAATTCAGGAGAATGAAGCTAAAGGGATACAAAAATACAATTGTAATATTGCAAAACTAAAAATATTACGAATACAAAGTATATTCTGAGATTAAAGTCCCTCTGATACTGTTTAAGTGTAACTGCAGATTTGCTACATTCAAGATGGCAGACGTCACCGCGTGTTCTGGCTGGAAACGCACGGTGACGTAAAAAACGCAAGTTGGAACTGCGCGTTATTGTAGGGAAGACATTTGGCCTCATGGCTTGCCATACACACGAGCAGAGAAGGAACTGAGCGCGCCTGCAGAGAAGTCTCACTTCACGTTTAGAAGTTAGTAAATTGTTATATATTCACCTATCTTATCTGTTTTATATGGTGCTAGTAATTCAAACTCAACACATTTTATGCAAATTTGTTCAAAACCTTGTTAAAACATGATGATAACATGTGAAAAAATGTTTTAAGAATAATAAAAAAACAACAACAAAGGTTGTTTTTGAAGAATTGATCGTTCACTTTTTTTTGCCTTTTATTCAATTTAAAACATGCACTCTGACTCTATTCTTTAAATAATCACCTGTCTTTAAAGCTTCCAAAATACATCAGGGAGACTCTATTTTTCAAAATTTTCCCCTCCGGGGCTCGGGCACCAGCATAAGTGCACCCTCCTACCTGATAGTGTGTGGTCTGCTACTGTAAAAAAAGTTTGACTGCCCTGCATATATGCATTAAAAATAAAAGATTGGTCTTTTTTCTTTCTTTATAGTAATGAAAAGTCAACACTTGCCTCTGGAATTATCCACTAATTGAACTGTCTGATTTATGTTATGCTGTACAAGCTTAAACTCTTAAATTGCGAAACCTACTTTTGAAGTGCCTCCAAAAGTCTTTACTCTATAGGCCCGTTTACACTACACCTAAAAACTATCTCGGTTACCGAACTCGGACTGGTCTCGGCTCGGTTAAAAAGTGTAGTGTAAACGGGCCTTATGCTTTTCCCAACAAGGCTTAAGCACCTCCAGAGTTGGGTGGCCATCCCTTTGTCCTTTTAAACTGGCCCAGTAATTACAGATCAACTGTTTCCTTCTGAATTTAAGGGGCATCTTTTCTATTTCTACATGAAGTGCTGCAATTGGAGAGGTTTCAAAAGCACCAGTACATATTCTCAAAGCTTTATTTTGTACATTGTTTAACTTATTAAGGTTTGTTTCTGGTGCTGAATTATATACAACTCATCTACAATCCAAAACAGACCTAATTAACCCAGTATTTATGGCTTTCAGCAATTTCCTGTCAGCTCCCCAATCACTTCCAGCTAAACATCTCGTTATATTTAATCCTTTTTTTGCATTTGTGAACTACATTTTTAATATGTACACCCCATGTCATCCATTCATCAAACCATAACCCTAGAAACTTAAACTGTTTAACTCTTTCTAACTCCTGATCATCTAATGTAAGATAACTTTCAACACCAACTCTTTTTCTTGTAAAGAACACCACCTTGGTTTTCTCCACAGAAAATATATATCTTCATCTATATGACTACCTGTTCACAAGACATATTTCTCTCTCTGTTCCACATGGCACCATCATCTACAAACAGTGAAAAACCCATTGCACACTTAATAATTGCTACTGAAATAACAATGGACTTATGCTTCCTTGTGGTGTTCCATTATCTATGTTTAAGCTTCTTGAATATTGTTTTCCAATCCTTACTTGTATTTGTCTGTTTTCTAAAAATATCTTAATCCATATAAACATTCGACCATTTATTCCCGTTCTTCTAATTTTGATTAATAAACTCTCTTTGCACTCCATATCATACGCCTTCTCATATAAAGAATACTGCCACTACACTCTCTTTATTCCATTGTGCTTCTTCCTCTTCTAAAACCACTTTGATATGATGATATAAGTCCTTTATTTTCCATATTATATATTAATCGTTAATTTATCATTCTCTCCATGATTTTACAGATGTTATATGTTGAATCTATAGGCTTATAACTGCCTGGTTTTGTCTCATTTTTCCCTGGTTTTCTAATTGGAATGATCACTGCCTCTTTCCAGCTTAGTGGTAATTCCCCATCCTCCAAAACTCTTTTGTGCAGTTCTAATGAAATGGTTTTAGAAAATTTACTTAACATGCTTAGCATTGGATAACAAACCTGATATTTTCCTGGTGCTGATAATTTGGATTTTTTAGTGCTCGGCATATTCAAGGAATCCTTTGTGTCTTCTATTTGCTGTAATATCTCCTTGTTCTCTAAAATAGTCATTTCTCTTCCTTTTTTTCCCTTCTGCACTAATATTTTCAGAACTGTGAATTTTAACAAAAGCATTTACCATCATTTCTGCCTTGTCTCCATGTTTTATTTAGAATTGGGTATCCATAATCGCTTTTAATACCATTCATCAATTTAATCATAGACCAAACCTTAGAAATTTCTGTTTCCCTCCATACAGAATTGCATAAACTCCTCCAGTAATTTATCTTTGTATGTTTAATAGTTCTTCTCACAATAGCTTGTAATTTCTTATATTCAATAACGTTCTGAAAATAGTGAGTTCTTTTCAACACTTTAAAAGCTTTATTCTGTTTCTTAATTGCTTTACTACAGTCTTTTGTCCACCAAGAAACATTCTTCCTTTCCCTATTTTCTCCTTTCTTTCCTAAAGCCTGGTTAACTGCTTCCAAGATAGCTGTAATGAAGAGATCTTCATTACTGGGACTATTTTACATATATAGCACTGTATGGCACTTAAAAGGTATTTCTGCACTGTATTAACAAACACTTTATTTAGCATTTGCACTTTAAGCAGAGATTTGCACAGCAATAAGTTTGCACACAAGAAGTTTTAATTATATTTATTGAGCATTTTGGCGATTGGTATGTGGCCTTTGTTTTGGGCTCTGCACAGCTGCTCCTCATTGATGAGTGAGGTTGGTTGCTGGTGCCTGTGGAGGAGCATAATGATTACCACAGAGCAATGAGCTAATGGTGAGGAAAAACTAAGCAAATGTGTGCATACTCTGTTGAGTGTGGAGTGCTGTGGTAAAGTGACTCACCTGTCTTTTCTGTGTCCTCTCCAGGGTGTTTGGACAAATTCTACCCCGGGGGTCCAGACGCCATATATAGCTTTGGGAGAGGCCATTGAGGAGACTAGGGGGGGGATTGTTGGGGGTTTTTGTGGTGTTTATTTAAGGTGTAATGATAAAATGGAAAAATATTTATAAAAAGTAAATAGAAGTATTGTATTTAATAAAATGTATTTTATGTAAATAGGTGGAGATTGATTAAGAGATTCCCCTGTGAATTTAATATGGTTTGGTCCGTCACAGCTGGGACTATTTAAGACTGCAGTGTCAGCTGTGAAAGACAGTGTTGTGTGGATGCTGAGTGGAAAATAAACTGCTGCTGTTCTCCACCTGACTCTGGTTCAAGACTCTGTCTCACTGAACGAAAACCCAACCGCTAAAGGTCGTCCATGTGACAATAGCATAACATATATACAAATTCATCCACATTATTATTTATATCTACTTTTTCCAATTTATCATCACTAATCCTTCTAAAAGTCGGCTGACCTAAAACACCATTTCTGAAACAGATTATCATTATTTATTTCTACATTTAACTCAATTTTGGTCCATATAGGGAAGTGGTCACTTCCTGTAGTTGTATCTTTGATTACGTTCCAAGAACATACACCTGCTAGTGAATCTGAAACTAATGTTAGGTCCATTGCTGACATTGCAACATTCCTAATGTTGATATAGTTCCACTACCATCAGTTAAACAAGCCAATTTTTATTTCCATTACTTATTTAATTTTACTTCCCTATTTTTATCATTGTGATTACTCCATAAAGTACCATGTCCATTGAAGTCTCCACAAAAATTACTTTTCCCTCCACGAACTTCAGAAGTTTGTCAAACACATCCGTGGAAAGGTTTTTGCATTGATTATAAAGATTTACAATTTGGAAATGACATTTTTTGCCCAGATTTCATTGACAATATATTCTAATTCTCTTTCTTTAGGTAAAATGCTAGAGTTAATCCCCTGTTTAAAAAATGTTATACACCCTCTTCCCGAGCCACCCTCTCTGTCATTTTTTATGCTCTCATACCCTTTAATTAGAAAATCAAGATTTGGTTTAGGCCATGTTTCCTGAATACATACACACAGCAGGACTAGAAGCAAAATAAGGCTTCCAGAAGGCCAAGCAAAGATACAAGCAGCGCATCAAGGACCACTTCAGCAGCAACAACCCACGCGACATGTGGAGAGGCATCAGAAACACCACGGACTACAACCGCAGTGACCAGCAATGACCCAACTCTCCCTGACACCTTAAACAGCTTCTCTGCATGCTTTGACGCTCCAAGCAGCAGGAAACCTGAACATCTTGCCCAACCAGAGGAGCACCATCACCCTCTCGTTCTGCAGCCCCACCAAGTGACCTCTTCCTTGTAGAAGGTCAACACCAACAAGACTGCAGGTCCGGACATGGTGTCAGCCCGGACGATTAAATTGTGTGCTGACCAGCTAGCAGAGGTCTTTCTGGAGATCTTCAACCGCTCCCTACAGCTCTCCAAGGTTCCTGCCTGTCTGAAATCATCCGCTATCGTGCCTGTCCCAAAGAAACCAATCATCACTTGCCTCAATGATTATCGTCCCATCGCTCTGACCACCGTCATCATGAAGTGCTTCGAGAGGCTGGACCAAAGAGGGTTGTCAGTGCACAGTCCAGAGGGATCATCACCCGCTTTTCCGTTTGGCTGTACCGCGACTCTGTGTGACGCACTGCTAAATGCTCTGCTTTCCTGCGAGATAATAAACTGAAATTTGCAGATCTGTCTTCTGAGGATCAATAGAGGAGAGGTATGCTGTGGCCAGCTGTGAAAAAGGCAAGACAAGAAGGCCTATTTCATCGGTGGTCGCGATTTTGTCGATGGAACTGAAAATTTTCCCTAGGTTAGAAAAGGAAGGGAAGAGAAAGAGAAAGTGTTGTTTTTACCTGAATTAAATCTTTTTTAATATTTTTCTGTACATTTACACTAAATACTACAGAATAGTCCATTTTGATACTCGCAATTGATAACACTCCATTAAAGCTTTAAAAGTTTAGTGAAATGTTCTTCCGTTGGATTAGATTTGTGTTCTTGCTCTCAGGTTCTCCTCAAGTTTAATTTGAAACTCAGTTGGTTGAATTTAAGCTTCTTTCTCTTAATTGTAGGTCAAAGAAAACTCTAATAACTTATTACTTATTAACTTATTAAAATGTATTACTTGTTCCAACTCCTGTCTTTCTGTAATTTTTCTTTAGTCCATTTATGTCTCTATTATTTCTTTAATGCGAGAGGTCTTGTAAATAATTTGAAAAAGCCATATTTCTTCAAAATACAGATTATTGCTTTATTCAAGAATCCCACTCCACTTCACAGGATAACATTTTTTGGAGATCTCAGTGGGGATCCAGTCTTTGGCTGTCCCATGGGTCAGAGCGTTCAGCAGGTGTATGTATTCTCAAAAATAATTTTAATGGAAATGTTCTCCTTTCAGAATGTGACATAGGCCATTATGTATTACTTACAGTGGAAATTGCTAATCATATTATTATATTAGTAAATATCTATGGATTCAATAATCATCTTGAAAATTCAGCTTTTATGAACAAAATAGAAGGCTGCCTTATATATTGTTTATCCAAATATCCAAGCTCTCAAATTATTATTGGGGCGATTTCAATGTCATCTTGAATAATCTTATTCATTTTTTTTTTTTTTTTTTTTCCCAGTGTCCTGTCTAGCAATGTGGCAATAGGAATTGATGTCTCAATGCCAGATAGAGCTCGACAGATTTTGCTTTTACAAGTGGAGTGAACAGCCTTCGCCATAGTGCTCTACTTGATTTATGCTTGTAAATAGCTTTATTGTGATTCCTGCAGAGAGAATTTCAAATTATATGGACATTACAATGGGAGAGTAAAGGAAGAGTAGAGGTGAAAGAAACAGGAGATAAAAGGGAGAGAGTGATAAAACGTTCTCCGTCTGCTCCGTCACCTGGAAAGGGAGACGCAAAAAGAACAGCACAACCAACAGACATAAAGCAACAGATACAATCGAATAACACCTAGATGCCATTGCTAAATCATATATATTATGTAAGCTGACATGTGTAATGTGATACTTGAAAAAAGAAAGTGAAAGAACATAAATAAATAAATAAATTATAAGATTACTGTATATAAGTGAACATTTAATACCTGGGAACCAGCACCTGTGGGAGTTTGTGAGAGTGCACTAGTTTAGGTGAAAATTATACAGAAGGAAATAGCTTGGTAGTGGTTGTGGAGAACCAAAGGCCCGCCTTCCCCGAGCACAGAGGCAGGAGTCAGGGGACCCATAACCCCGGACTCCCAAAGGGGTCCCTAAAGCAGGGCGCCCAGGAGGGGCCGACACAGGAGATCTGCAACCCCCCCAAGGAAAGAGTAGAGACGACCCCGAGGAAATCCCCCAGCCACCGCAATGCCGACGCCCTCAAGAGCCAGCAGCTAGCCCCGCTGAAGTGCTCCCGGCCATGGGCCCTGGGGGCCAGAGGCCCCAGGGGCGCCCCGCCCCCGCGACGGGGGCCCCGGCCGCCCCCCGGGGGGCCAGGCCCCGCCGGGGGTCGGGCACAAGCAGTCGTATAGTCGATTTGGGGGGACCCCCCCTTCTGGTCAGTGTTCGATGCAAGTGTTATGTGGGAATGTGTGTACAACGTCTTTTTTTATTTTATTTTTTTTAATCTGTGTGTGGTGAGTGGGGCACAAGGGAGGGATGGTGTGAATGAGTTTTCCCTTTTTTTTTTTTTCCCCAGGTATGGGTCCGGTCTGCTCCCTCTCCCAAGAACATCTGAAGCCCATCCCCCCACGTCCTGCCCTCCTCCGCTGCGCTGGCTCCTCAGGTTTGGGGCGGGTTCCCGGGTGGGCGCCGGCCCATTCCCGGGGGCAGGGCGCCCCTGGGGCCTCTGGCCCCCAGGGCCCATGGCCAGGACCACTTCAGCGCGGCTGGCTGCCGGCGGAGCCCACGGGCTCGTCCCCGTGGCTCTTGGGGGCGTCGGCATTGCGGTGGTTGGGGGATTTCCTCGGGGTCGTCTCTCCTCTTTCCTTGGGGGGGGGGGGGGGGGGGTTGCAGATTTTCTTGTGGTGGCCCCTCTCGGGCGCACTGCTTTGGGGGCCCCTTTGGAAGTCCGGGGTTATGGGTCCCCTGACCCCTGCCTCTGTGCTCGGGGAAGGCAGGTCTTTGGTTCTCCACAACCACTATCGAGCTATTTCCTTCTGTATAATTTTCACTTCAACTAGTGCACTCTCACAAACTCCCACAGGTGCTGGTTCCCAGGTATTAAATGTTCACTTATATACAGAAAGCCTATAATTTATTTATTTATTTTCTTTCACTTTCTTTTTTAAGGTATCACATTACACATGGTTAAGTCACTCTGACCACCGGCAAACAAACTCGCACAACGTCAAGCACAAGACAGAGTCACAGATTTTACCTCCCGTTTTTAGGCCAATTGTTCAAAACTATTCCTATGTGTTTTATTTTAAGAATTTAAATACTTTTATGATGGAGAGTTTTTACAAAATCCTTGCAAAATCTCTTAAAATCTTGTCATTTAATTTCAGAGAGAAAGACGGGTAGAACAATGATTCATGGTTAGTCTGCATGCATTAACTTTTGCTGTATGTACTTTCTTAACCATTTGGAATGATGAAGACAAATTGCCAAACTTACCAGCCACGGTTCACTCCTCTAGATAACAGATATAGGACAGTATAATGATTTAAAACATCCCTTCCTTTACAGCTCCTGTACAGTTTAAGAAAATCACAATTTTCTTAAATGTAATGTACGGAGCCCATCAGGCCTTGGACCAAAATTAAAAAAAGAACATTTGCTGAACATTCATTCCTGTTTTATTTATTGACCTGCAACGTTAGTAACCTGCAACGTCAGGCATTGTACAATATTTTTACTGGGACATTACAATCATGTTTAACTTTTTCATATTTAGGCATCGACTGATCATTTGGCAACTGTGAGTGCCCCCCAAGTACTATTATTATTACCAGGATGAATTAAAGTTTTGAAAATATTTGCAGTTTTAAGAAATCCAGCATGTTGGCATCAGAGAAGAATGTGTATGACATAGTGCAAGATTAACAAATGTTATATTAGGACCTTTTTCTGTGAGCATCCCATGGTTTTCCTATGTTATTGAAACAAAATTTGGATGCACAATTGCACCACAGGGTATAGCAAACCTTTTTTCAATTAATTAATGCCCCTGAGTAAGAAAATAGTTATTCACAAAATAAGTCACACACCCTTATCAGGTTAAGTATTTAGCATGACGAGGCAAATTGCTCTTCATTTATGCACACACAGTGACTGCATAGATCCTATGCAACATTTGCATAGGACCTCTATATGTTTTATAGGGGTAAATGTGCAGCGTACAGGTCGACTTTGAAATACGGTACCAGATGCATTAAACTTGAACTTTCTTTTTATAGTGTTACTTCATACGTTATAAAAATGCAAGGCAGGCAAACAACAGGGGAAAGACTTTTAAACAAACCATCCACCCTTTGTCAAAAACAAAAGTATCTCACAAACTATCGATTCTAAGTAAAAAAGGTAAACCTTCCATGATTCTTCTAGGTTGTACAAATATAGATATTTCTTGTTAAACCATCAGACTGACAGCAACAGAAGCAATGGCACTGATGTTAAAAAAGAAATGTTGAAATTTGGGGAATTCGCACAAATGTTGAAAAATGGGGAATTCGCACATTGCTATTGTGGTTTTTAGAGGGGTTGGGAAGTGAATTGTGATTTATAGTTGCAATCTCAAAAACTGAGAGTATTGTACCACATTTCCCAATATTAGTTCCATGAGAGCATCCAAATCTGTGATTAAATGTATGTTTGTGCTATTTAGCAATAAAACCAGACTTCTGGTGTCTGAAGTAGCCTATTTCTTTATGGGTTTTTTAAGACCTGTCTTTGTATCCTTCAGGCTTTGGCTACAGTGAACTCTAGTCACAGCTATACATCTATTGCCAGACGACTAAGGACTTGCCAGACTTTTTAACTTTCCAGCTTATAATAATTAACTGCATCAAATAACATGAATGAACAAAAGGGTTTTTGCAATTCCAGATTTCAAAACAGAGATTTCGAAACATTGTTTTGCCAGGCAGTTCTTTGCAGCTTCCATAATAAAGTCGCATTAATGGAACTCCAAAAGCAATTGTAAGTTGGCTTGCATTCATGTGTTGTCAGTTGCATCTGTGCACATTATACACAAAGAAAAGTGGTTAACAAAAAAAAAATCCCGTTCATCTTAACTTTTACAAAAGAGTTTATGTCTTGACACAGAGATTAGTTTGATTTAAGTTAGTTGAAACATTATAAAATTTAAGTATACATGTTTATGGTATATAAATTAAACTGCGTATTTGTAGTGCATGTATTTGTAGTTACACTGCATAAAACAGAAAAATTCAGCCAGCAGTAAGATTAAAACAATAGATTATGCTGTGGTAAAGCTTAGAAATGCTTTCGTAAAAGCAGCGGAGTTCAGCTTTCAAAACAAAAAAAGACAGAAAAACAAAGACAGATGACTAATATATGAATTACTTCTGGTGTTAAAAATGGCAGGGATGTTTTTTCACCTTCTCTTGTCCCACCTTGCTCATTATCTTATCTGTTAGGCATTGACAACATTTAATTAAAATATTTTCACCGTACTAAAAGCAAACTTGTTTCTGTTATAAATTGGTCTTTGGATGAACTTTTTCTGAACTATTTTCTGATAGTTTATTGAAAGAGAGATGATTAGTCGATGAGGAAATCAGAATGAGAAGAGAAATGTAGATGAGATGCAGGGTTGCTGTAGTACATGGGTAGCAGGAGATCCAGGCAATGAAGCAGTGAGCAAAACTTGAGGTACGGATGAAGGCAGAAACCCAGCAGCTAACAGAAACCTATTGAAGCTCAGAGGACGGCAGGAAAATCCAGCGGCTGAAACAGGGAACAAACCAGCAGTGTTGTATAGTAACAAAGTAAAAATACTTCACTACTGTACTTAAGTATATTTTGGAGTACTTTATACTTTTCTCGAGTATAAAATTTTTTGATAACTTTTACTTCACTATATTTCTGAACTTAATTGCATACTTTTACTCCAATACATTTTCAATGTTTGGTTTAGTTACTCGTTACAAAAAGAGAGAGAGAGAGACTCGCACGCAAGTGTTTTGACCCCACCTACTGATTGACTGTGACAAAGTCGGGACTTGCCTGGGCTTGTTCATCACCACCAACAGGATAAGAAGCTGGTTCAGTGGTAGGGCAGGTTAAATTAACCTTGTGGTATAGGTAAAGCATCTAATAGCAGAGAGTCCTAATTTTCTTAACTAACCTGCAGGTGTATCTATTAGCAGGTTTACCATTTCCTGTAGGTTGGCCGGACCTGGTTTATCAATTAACCATGTTCTTAGTATACACCCCCTGGTCTAAATTTCTCCTGCACTTGGTTGTTTATATTATTTCAAGTGAATTTGACTTTTAAAGTTTGCCAAAAATGTCATTCAAACTGCATTTGCTTTGTTTTACTTATACTTTTTATTACATTACTTGAGAACGTCTATTTTTACAATAGAACTACAAGAACTTCAAATTTTTAATTTTGTAATGGTATTCATACAAGCACTTTTGTTTGTAGAGGGTTAATCCAGTTTATTAGTTATACTTTACCTAAGTGTCCTTACAGTTTTTTCTGAATGCTTAAACACAACCTTGATTCTTATAGCACAATTTCTAAAACTATTAATACTTATAGCAAATCCACTCACTGAGTTCACAAAACTAAAAGAACAAACACTGCTTTGCACTCAATTTGCAATTTTGTAACACACACTTTGCACAACTGTAGGCACAATTCACCGCACAGCACTCTTTGTGGAACTGTAAACACAACTCAATGAAGCACTAAACAGATGCTGAAAACAGTACTCATATTTCGCACGGCAAAAGTGAGGGGGGGGGGTGGAGGGGAGCGCAACACTCAATTTCGCCTAGGGCAATCAAAGGGCTAGAACCGGCCCTGACTGTAAGTAGGACCTTATTTATCGCCAACCCCTTCTTAGCTAAAGAATTTGCCATCTCATTCCCTTGAATGCCACTATGTGCTGGAATCCATAAAAACTGAACATCAATCCCCAGACTACGTACTCGGTATAATGATAACAAACTTTCTAACATAATATCCTCCCTACATTTAGATGACACACTTTTGAGACTAGCCAATGCTGCGCTTGAATCTGAACATATTAGTATTCCCATGGGTTTGACTTCCTCTATCCATTGTAATGCTAACATGATTGCCATCATTTCTGCTGCATAAACCAAGAAATGATCAGTTAATCTTTTAAACATTTTAACTTTTAATTCAGGAATGTCAAAAGCACAGCTTGTTTTTCCATTCTCTGGATTTTTTTACCCATCCGTGAATACATGTACATAATACCCATATGTCTCATGTATCAAAGTGTTCACATAAGCTTGTACACTTAACGTGTTATTGCTTGAACTAATCTTTTTTTAACAAAGAAGGATCAACACTAGGTTGAGGTAGTAACCATGATGGTATAGCTGGCATTAAGGCAGTTAGACCAACGGCCCAACTATTGATTCCTAACTCCTCAACTATCTGAATAATTCCCTTACTAAATACCTCCTTTTTAATTTGACTACTTTCAATTTGTATTATTTTTGTTAGATGTGTTTCCTTTTGACTTTGTAAATTAGTCCAATAATTTACCCTCAACTGTTTCCTTCTAAGACTTAATGGCACTTTTCCAACCTCCACCTGAAGCGCCGATATTGGAGTTGATTTAAGATAAGATAAGATAAGATGGTCTTTATTGATCTCACAATGGAGAAATTCACTCGTCACATCGGCTCATACAAGAAGGTGCAGAGTAGGGAATGTGCATTCAGTTATATACAGTGAGTCTTCATATATACAATGGGTCAAAAAGAATACCAAAAAAATAAAAATACAAAAAAGGAAATAGGAATGTAAATGTCTCATTTACATTGTTAGTGGTCTATATTATATATATATATATATATATATATATATATATATATATATATATATATATAAATAAACATATCTATATACTTAAATATATACATATATCTATGTGCCTACATACATACGTACCTACGCGTATATACGTGCATATACATTGCATACATTTGTACATACATACATGTGTACTGACTTATGTTCAGGTGTTGATAGCAGCAGAAGTCACTACATCAGGATTATTGCACGGGTTGTAGGACAGTGTATTAAATAGATTATTGCACCTTGGTTATTGCACATTAATTATTGCAGTTATGGTTCACAGTTGCAGTTACAGTGCAGCATTGTAAAATCTGATAGCAGCAGGAATGAATGACATGCACTAGTGCTCCTTTTTACAGACAGGATGTCTAAGTCTGTCACTAAAGGAGCTGCTCAGCTCCTCTACAGTCTGGTGCAGGGGGTGGAAGGTGTTGTCCATGATGGATGTGAACTTGGACAACACCCTCCTCTCAGCTACTTCCTACACAGAGTCCAGAGAGCAGCCCAGGACAGAAGTGGCCTTCCTCACCAGCTTGTTCAGCCTCTTTCTGTCCCGCTCTGTGCTGCCAGGAGCCCAGCAGACGACAGCGTAGAGGAGGGCTGAGGCCACCACAGAGTCATAGAAAGTTTTTAGCAGAGGCCGGCTCACTCCAAAGGACCTCAGCCTCCTCAGGAGGTGGAGGCGGCTCTGGCCCTTCTTATACAGGGCGTCGGTGTTATGTGTCCAGTCCAGCTTATTGTTGACGTGAACACCCAGGTATTTGAAACTCTCCACAGTTTCTATGTCCTGCCCCTGGATGTTCACAGGTGAGTGAGGTGGGGGTCTTCTTCTGAAGTCCTTCGCCATCTCCCTGGTCTTACTGGTGTTTAAGCACAGATGGTTCTTCTCACACCAGTCCACAAAGTCCATGATGACCGACCGGTACTCCAGCTCGTTCCCCTCAGACACACAGCCCACAATGGCCGAGTCATCAGAGAACTTCTGAAGGTGGCAGCTGTCCGTGTTGTAGGTGAAGTCCGAGGTGTAAAGGGTGAAGAGAAACAGAGACAGAATGGTGCCCTGGGGGGCCCCGGTGCTGCAGAGTGCCACCTCTGACTGACAGCCGTTCAGCCGCACGTACTGAGGGCGGTCAGTGAGGTAGTCCATGGTCCAGTCAGCCAGATGTTTGTCCACCCCAGCGTCCTCCAGCTTCCCCCTCAGCAGCACCGGTCTGATGGTGTTGAAGCGCTGGAGAAGTCAAAGAACATGACTCTCACAGCGCTCCCGGTGGTCTCCAGGTGGGTTAGCGCCCGCTGCAGCAGGTAGATGATGGTGTCCTCTACTCCGATGTTGGGCCGGTAGGCAAACTGCAGCGGGTCCAGAGTGGGGCTGACCACGGTGCGCAGGTGAGCTAGGATGAGGCGCTCCATGGTCTTCATTAGGTGGGAGGTCAGGGAGACTGGTCTGAAGTCTGCCGGTTCCCTGGCGTGCGGCGTTTTGGGAACCGGTACCACACAGGAGGTCTTCCACAGGGTGGGCACCACCCCCAGGCTGAGGCTCAGGTTGTAGATGTAGCTGAGGACCTCACAGAGCTCATCTGCACAGGTCCTCAGCAGCCTGGGGGGGATGCCGTCCGGTCCTGAGGCTTTCCTTTGTTTCAGCCTCGTCAGCTGTCCCCTCACCTGCATTGGTGTGACTGTGAGGGGGGAGGAAGGTAGGGCTGAAGGTGTGGATGGGTCAGTCGTTGATAGGAGTGGCGGTGGGGGGGATGGTAGGTCTCTGGAGGGCTGGTGGTTGGAGACGTGTGGAGAGTTGACGGCAGGGAGGGGGCCAGTGAGGGGGGAGTCGAACCGGGTGAAGAATGTGTTCAACTCATCTGCAGACTTGTTGTCTCCGTTTGCAGCCCTGCTGGTCCTCTGCCCAAAGCCAGAGATGTTCTTCGGACCTCTCCACACATCCCTGACGTTGTTCTGTGCCAGCTGCTCCTCCATCTTCTTCCCATAATCCTTCTTTGCTGCCCTGATCTTCCACTGGAGCTCCCGCTGGACTCTACGCTGCTCCTCTCTGTCCCCTGAGTAGAAAGCCCTCTTCTTCTGGTTCAGGAGGACTTTCAGCTCAGGGGTCACCCAGCGGGAGTTGTTTGGAAAGCATCGTAGCCGTCGTGATGGCACAATGCTCTCCACACAGAAGTTCATGTAGTCAGTGATGCATTCAGTCAGGCTGTTGATGTCCTCTCCATGAGAGCTTTGGAACATGCTCCAGTCTGTGGTTCTGAAACAGTCCTTCAGCTTCTCACTGGCTTCGTCTGACCAAACTTTCACTGACTTCTTCTGTGCCTTTTGTCTCCTCACCAGTGGAATGTAATGGGGGAGCAGATAGACGAGGTTGTGGTCTGAGCGTCCCAGAGGGGGGAGGGGGGCGGAGGTGTAGGCATCCTTAACGTTAGCATAAAAAAGGTCCAGCGTTTTATTGTCCCTTGTTTTACACGTGACGTACTGGGTGAGCGTGGGGAGGGTGGAACGAAGGGAGGCATGGTTGAAATCCCCTGTGATCAGCAGGAGAGCGCGGGGGTGCTGTGTTTGCAGATTGTTTACAGCGGCGTGGATCCGCTCACACGCAGCGCCGGCGTCCGCGGAGGGAGGGATGTAAACACAGAGCATGATCACGTGGCCAAACTCTCTCGGCAAGTAATAAGGTCTTAAGCTCACTGCGAGAAGTTCAACATCCGAGCAGCATATCTGCTGCTTCACGTGAACATGCGCCGCGCTACACCACCTCTCATTCACAAACACCGCCAGCCCTCCCCCTCTCTTTTTTCCGCTCCCCGCAAAAGTTCTGTCCGCGCGGATAAGTTTAAAGCCGTCCAGGGAGATCACTGAGTCCGGGACAGATCCATCTAACCACGTCTCCGTGAAGCACATAATGCTAGCGTCTCTGTACTTACTCTGGAAACGGGTTAGTGCTGTGAGTTCCTCGGTCTTGTTCCGTAAAGATCTAACGTTTCCAGTGACAACCGATGGTAAATAACCTTTCCTCCGCTTCGTCCTCCCGCCCCGACATCCTCTCCGCCTCCTCCGTATTTCTGCGGGGATGTATAGTTTCTCAGCGTGGTGATGAACGGGGCCGCAGCGCGAGGAGTCACGTAGTCCTAGAAGCTGGTTCCTCGTGTAGATCAAGGGACGCTCGGAGTTGCGGACAAAGGGATCTCCACTCGCGGCATCGAAATGTGCCGAAAGTAACAAAAATATAATCACTAGAGTCCCAAAAGTTAGTTTCTTCAGGGCATCTAGGCTCAGAATACCCGATCCGGTATTCAAAAATATACAAGCAATCCAGAAAACACAATAAAAAGGAGAAAGTAGGAAAAGAAGGGATACCGCCGATGTGACTGGCTGCTGCCTGCGCAGCGCCATCTTGAAAAATTTTACTAACCCTAACCCTTATGTCCAACCTTTTTAAAGATGAAGTAGCGGCTAAATCAAAAACTATACAACCGTAATCTAGAACTGATCTAAACTAATGCAATATATAAAAAAATTTCAACGCAAAAGGCAAAAGGCGAACACAATGGCGGACGCAAACAGAGAAACTGCTCCAGACAGCCGCAGAAGCGGCTGCTGCTGCTGTAGCAGCCGCTTCTCCGGCCCGTGTAGCGATCGCCACCTCCCCTCCGGCGCTATTTAAGTAGAACAATGACTAGAGCAGAATTAAGTTGTATTTACCGGAGATGAAGTGTAGACTGCAAATTCTGTTGTAGTATGATGGCTCCCCCAATCCATTGGGAGTGTCTGCCTGCGCTCTTTTCATTGAAATTATTTCTTTCTTCGTCCTTCCTCCTTCGGTAAACGACAGAAACGTACATCCAACGATTTGGAATGCCTCTGTGTGCAACCGGGAGCACAACAAGTCGTAGGCATTGTTTAGATTCCAAAAATAAACGAACTAAAAGTACGCTCTAAATCACCCGTTTTGTCATGTAGTAGACGAGAACAGTACTGTTTTTGCCTACACGCCGGACCTGGACATAGCGCTGACGTCACGCGTGAACTACCCTATTGGCTGATTGTGTCATGTGATGTAAACAAAATGACCGCTGCTTCGTTAGCTTAGCTAGCTTTAAGGCTGTGTCCACTGCAAGTGCTGAGAGGTGTTTCTCGTCCCTCCGTCGTATCAAGACCTATCTGAGATCAACAATGACCCAGAAAAGACTAAATAGCTTGATGTGCGCCCACACACACAGGGATCTTTTGACCATATTGGATGCTTTGAGGATAGGACTTCATCCAGCATAATGGCAGACAGAGACACTTTTTCGGGAATATTTAGAGCAGGGGTGAGTTTGACTTTTCTTTTAAAAGTATTTTTATTCTGTAAATATTTTGTTAGCTGTAATATAATGATTGTAAGTGGAAATAAATACGGGGCGTGTGCTGGAACGTCAGAAAAAAAATTTAGATAAATGGGTAGTTCACTTTCATCCGGGTTTTTCGCGCATGCGCGCCGGACTGATGGGCCCAACCAATTTGAAATGCGTTCCGCGGTCCATGCAGACAGATGTTTTTTTCTAGTTGAAAGAAAAGTGTAGAAGCCCTCTTTCAGTCAACACGTTGAGGAGGGGTATAACTGCATTTCCCTGACCACTGGGGCACTTTGTCAAGCGTCTCATTAAAGGATCTCTAAACTGTAGAAATGATAGGAGGGAAAGTTTTATCTGTTTTGGAAGAAAAAGTATTTTAAATCCGGGTAAACTTTGATAGCGGTAACCGACCCATGCCTACTTCTGACCCAAACACTTGATGCGCTTTGAGAAAAAGTTGTCAAACTGGTTCAAACGATAGGAACCAACATAGATAAATAGACTAATGATAGGTGTATCATCAGTTATTTTCTTTGGACAAGCTCTGCATATCACAAAGATCTGCTTGGAACTGTTTCAGAGGCCCGGTGAGAAACACTATTTCTAGGAAATCTTATTCTCGCGGGTTTATGCAAAGAATAAGCATCTTGTTCTGATAAAAAGTCTTGAACCTTTTTAAAGGGTACCTTCTTGCCTGTTTCACTTTCCAAAGCTCTCTGTAATCTATCTAACCCACCGAAAGAACCGGGGTGTGAAGGCGTGTAATATACCCGTTTCATTAAAATTTTTCCAGCCACACCTTAACACACACACGTAGTGATGTTGAAAGAAAGGACGAATGCGGTTGGGTTCCATATATTTTTTATGAACATTCATTTATTATATCACATTGTAGAAAACAGTCATTTCATATATCACAAACTAATTGCAGAAAATACTACTTTAATATATCACAAACTCAATGTAAAAAAAAACTCATTTCATATATCACAAACTAATTGTAGAAAAAGTTCATTTCATATTTAGAGAAAGATTCATTTTAATACGATGTCACAAAGTAATTGTAGAAAACACTCATTTAATATATGACAAACTCAATGTAAAAAACACTCATTTAATATTTCACAAACTCAATGTAAAAAACACTCATTTAATATTTCACAAGCTAATTGTAGAAAACACTACTTTAATATATATTTAGAGAAAGATATGAGAAAACATGCATGCACTGGTTTCAAGACCCCTGCCAGTACTGCGTGATGGCTTCAAGTTGATCTTGTAATTCAGGGCTTTCTTCAACCATCTGATCACAGCTGTCAAGGATTGTATGAAATAACTCCTTGGCCAGCGTCAATTCGTAAAGATACACCTGTACGACAGCGTTGACTGTGTCGTTGTCTTGGTGGATGTTGCGAGCAGTTAGAAACCGTTGAACGGCATCGAAGAAACGTGCGTTATAAAGTACTCGCATTACACCATTGTAATTGCGTTCAAATAACCCGTTCTGAAGCAGCTCCGAACATTCATGGTCTCTCTGACTAGGACGGTTATTATTACACCTATAACATTTAACGTGCATGTATTTTCCGATCGCGGCGTTCAAAAGATGAAGCACCACAGTTTTTACCGCTTTGATGAAGCCAAAGCGAATCCACCCGTCGTTTTCATCGGAGCCCTCGTCGCTGTCTGGTTGCCCGGAGGGAATTTGCATGTCCTCGGGTTGCAAAGGGTCCGGGGAGGCTGAATCTCCTTGGCTGGAGGGAAGTTGTGAATCTTCCTCCTGGGTCTCTGACAGAGACGGCCTGGCTGGAAGCCTGGCTGGAAGCCTGGCTGGAAGCCTGGCTGGAAGCGCAGAATTCTTATCCAATAAAACAAAGTACTCGGGCCGTAGTTTCACACCTCCGCGGGCACTGGCCCAGTCCTCGATATGCTTCTGCAGCGATGTGAGGAGACTCTCGCTGTCGCTGTCGCTGTCGCTTTGGGGATAAGACGATTCAGGGGTTGGCGAGGGTGGGTGGTACGGCCCCGGGAAGAATTTGTCGCTGTCCGGGGAGCCGTGCTGCGGTGATGCTAAAGCGGTTGATCCGGCTGAAGGAGACGGCGGTGGAGTAGGAGCACTGCTGTCTGTGTAGTTCTTCATGGTCTCAGATCTTGAGCCTGTCTCAGACTTGCACAGAAAAACCATCGGCCGGTAACCCCCGTCTTTGATTGCCATGTTGCTGTCAAGATCTTATTTGTTGAATCTGTGTCAGTTTCATTCAGGAGGGTCTGCACCCGCTTGCAGCGCTTAGTGGCGGGTGAATCCATGATCCCGTCCTCAGTTTCTTGATTCACAACGGTGTCTGCTGCGTTCGAATCTTGAGGGTTTAGTCTGCGGAGCATGACGAGTTTCAGAACAGCCCAATCGTTTGAGGTTAGCATGCACAAGGAGTGGATAGTCTGCAGCTTGTCGGCTCTTTCATCCAGCTGATACAGACACATATCGCCGGTTTCGTACTTGAAGACGTATCCCCATCTACCGCGAACTCCATAGGGTTCCAAAGACCATTCTTCTTGCAAAGGTAAGGCCGGAGGCATCTGAGTTCTGCATAGAGACAGCGTAGCCTTGCGAGGGGTCTGCTGAGCTTGCCCGACACAACCTCTCATAGTTGTAGATCGTGACGGGTGTGTCAGAAATAATAAATTGGAGCTTGGTTGTTTCGGACGCCATGTTGAAAAGGATTAAATTGCTATAGAGGCTTGAGTTAGGGGCCTTATACAATGAGAGAAGCGACCGGGGGCGGGGTGAGGTGGTGGGCGGGACTTCTGCTTTCTGGAAGTGGGGGAGGGGTGTGAATTTCGGAAGTGGGGGATGGGGCCATCAACTCGATCAATTTGTATAAATGAATTAAGTAATTGGATGTATATAAATTAATTAAATAATTGGATGTAAATAAAGGAATTAAATAATTAAATAATCAATATAGTAAAATTAATATTCATATTAATAATAATGTCATATAGACGGGACTTCCGGTGGGGGGACCGGAAATGGAGGCGGGACATCCGGCAAGTTGATGGATTATTTATCCGTCAACTCGATTAAATAAATTTTGACATAAATTTGATATCAATTAAATATCGATTAATATAAATTTAATATCAATTAATATAAATTTTATGTCATTTAATATAAATTTTATATCGAATAATATAAATTTTATATCGATTAATTATTGCTTAAGATAAGAATCAATCTTTATATCGATTAATATACATTTTATATCGCTTGATATAAATTTTATATCAATTAATATAAATTTTATATCATTTAATTATTATGTCATCTAAAGGTCACTAGAGGTCAATTAAAAAATAAGACCCGCCCCTTTTTAATCCATCAAAATTGGATTAAAAAGTGACAGAAGGGTAATCCTATGTCTCTCTAATATATGCAGTGATTCTTACACCAGGAACCAAAGTCCTTTCTTTAATTCAGGATTTTCTCTGAAAGAGTTTGCTAGATTACCTGCTGGTCTCTTTAGAGAAAATAAGGTTTCAAAACATATGGTCAGAGATATACATTAAATAAGCTAATCTTCATTTTCTTCTAAAGCAATAGACTTATCGGTAAAGGTTGCCAAAATACTTTATTTTAGTCTAAAGTGGGAAATACACTGGCCACATAAAGTAAGCGGCTTATGGGCGATTTAAAAGCATAAATTTACACCAGACGCAGCAAAGTACGCTCCACAGCTACATCATTCTGCGGAGAGAAGAACTTTCGTCATCGGTAAAATAAAGACAAATTACCCGTAAAATAACTGTGAGGTATTAAATTACCAGTAATACATCTCATGTCTTGATCCCCCAAAAGTCCATGTCTTGACCATATCTGAATAGAAATCGCAGATCTTAGTTTGTTAGCTTGTCACAACTACAAATAACTGCCGTTTTAACATACAGAAAAGAACTTTAGTTTTTGTGTATGTTGTAGAAGGCGCAACTTGGCTTTCCTTCTGCTGGTTGACGAGGTGTTGCGACAGGACAGGCAGAGAGCTCGACGACAATAGGTGCGTTCTTGACTGGGGCCTTCTTTTACTCTTCTTTCCCTTTTCTGTAGTTGTAGGAGTAGTTCTAGATGTATTGGCAGTAGCTGCAGCACTAGGGAGAGGGCTTGGAGTTGGAGGTTTGAAGTCATCTGTAAATGTTGATGGTATGGCTTTTAATGTGCACAATGCAGATGAATGATGCCTGCCTAAAGGTAAGTCTTCTGCTTCCCCCAGTGCTATAGGGCTCTCCATTTGACTCAGCTCTAGTTCCAGTGTGGTATGGTCCAAAATACTTATTACAACAGTTACTACATACAAAAGAGCATCGTCATTATACATTTTACAATTGACAACAGCTAGGTAGTATACAGATCCGGCTGCAGAAACAAATTACAGGGGGGACATTCCATTTTTTAGGGGGGCACACTAAAAAATAAATAAATAAATAAATAAATTTAAAAAAATAAATATATATATATATATATATATATATATATATATATATACACTGTAATGAAAAAAACAAATAGCAATAGTGTAGTCAGTGTTGTCAAATTAGGCAGGTTTCCCACCAATTAGGCTTTTGAACACATTGAGCTGGAGAAAAAATTGCTCTATGGGCAGATTGTTATAATATTCGGAAGTTTTCATAACATTTGTTGGGCTTTTAGAAAGAATTACTAACAAAATATATCAAAATAGTGACTTATTTTTTAAATACATTGAATCTGTTGATCTGACATCATCAATGAATAATAGTTAGAATGAATAATATCGATTGTTATGATAAAAGAAGAAAAGAATAATGGTTAATCAAGTGTTTGGTCAATGTAAACGCCCAAGAGGGGTTGAGTTCTACTTATCAACTTAAAAATTAAATTAATCATTTATTTACTGCGTGTAAAAGAAATGTTTAATTGAGCTATACTCAGAGAAATTACATTTATATTAAGGTAGATTTACAACTCATGTTGGGAAGCTATTTATAATTTATTTTTTTCCGGGTGATATATCCTGATTGTTAAAGAGATCTTGTGTGTTATTTGGTTGTCTGATTGTACATTCTGTTTGGAGCCCATATGCACAGTTTTTTTTTCTTTGCTTCAGCTCAGTTGTGTGCTAATGGCATGTTCTTATGTGTTTAATAGTTCTGTGCTTTTTTCTTTTAAGTTGGGCAGGTTTAATGCTGGTTTGGGTTACTGGAAACTAACAGTGACATAGGGTCACCTGTAGCGCTGTGTCTTAACTCAAAAGTCCAGCATAAGCTACACGCTAATAAACAGGGCTCTCAACTCTCACGCATTGACCGTGTGACACATGCATTTCACTAACTTCACACGCAACACATTACATTTCACACGCAAACATGGAATTTCTCACGCATAAAAATCACAAAGCCTATCTGGGCTGCGGACGACAAAACTCTGCCTTCTGCTGAGCTGTTTGGGCTTCTTTCACAGCTTGTGGCCATCAGTAATTCCTGCTGCAGTTTGTGTTAACAGAGCAGCAGGAAGAGTGATCAGAGTTATGAATAATTTTAGTCTTAACAGTGGTGAAAGTGAGCCGGTAAGGTCCTGTACCGTGTACACAGGAGGGGAGGGGCGGGGGGAGAGCTGCTGCCAGATGACCGGTTCATTCAGAACCAGTCATGGCTGCACGCTGGATCATAAAACAGTTCTGCTAACCAGATGCAGTTTAAAACGCCACTTGGTCTGTTTATAAGTTTCGTTTTTATTAATTCTGCATTTTTTAACTACATGCACCGTATTTCTGTGCCTCCGCGCTTGCTCCTCCTCCCCCCCCCCCCCTTTCCCTCGGAGCAGGTGCTTTCTGGTCGTCAGTGCACCCAGAGCGCACTGACGAGAGCAATAGAGATTTGTCTGGTCAGCGCGGCGACTGACTGAGAAACCTGTCGCTGTGAAAGGTGATGAGAATGGTTATAAACTGTAACAGTCTAGAAGTGCATGGATCTGAAAAGAGGGAAACATCAGCAGCTGGATCGTGAGTAAAGACGCAGCGGGAACCTCTGTGTGCTTCAGTGTTGCTGCTGAGGGGAAAATGTTGACTATAAAGGCTTCATGAAACGCAGCCTGATCCACCAATCAGGTTATAGATCTATAATGATAAACAAACCCATAGATGAATGTGTAACAGTGTAATAATTCGGTCAATAACCTAAAACTACTTAATTTTATTCTGTATTATTTGAACATTTGTGTGTTTTTTATGTCCAATCCATTAACTGAACAATAAAGTATTAATACGTCTCTTTCTCTTTTTAACAAAAACAATACATGTCTACTTCATTGTCTGGTGGGATAAAAATGAGATGGAGTTGAAACCACTGGCTCTTCCAGGGTCCGGTTAGCCCCGCCCCCAAACAAGCCCCACCCCCACATTAGCATAATCTCACTCTTAACTTTTGATAAAAGTTGAGAGGTCTGCTAATAAACATGAGCACTGGTGTCAGGCTGAACACTGACTGAAGTAACAATTCTGACTAGAAGAGGTTCTGTAATTACAGCAGCTATGAGAACAAGGAGCAGAACAACGCAAGAGTTCCCTTCTACCTGCAAGTAACTCATGTCTCTTCAGATTGGCAGTTTTAGTGCTTGGTTCTGCTCCTAGCTGTCCTAGCTCACCCTGCTAGCTGTCCTAGCTAACCCTGCTAGCTGTCCTAGCTAACCATGCTAGCATGAATGTTTACTCCAGTTTAGACTTCAGTGCTGACATTTTAAACAGAAATTAATAGCGCTCCTTCCAGCTCGCTCTCTGCTTCGTTGTCACTTCTTGTAATTGTTTGGTAATCAGACCAAATTTCCATCCCACTCTACCGACACCGACTGTGACCACAGCCGAACTGTGGCGGCTACTGAAGGCTATGACTCAGTGTCCCGCCCCTCTCCAGCTGTGATTGGCTAGCATGTTGCCGTCTGTCGTTGATTAGATTGGTTAAATTGTATGATTGACACATCAAAGATAGTACTAAAAGGACGATGGCCACTCAGAGGTTAAAAAAAAAGTCCAGGGCGAGCACAGCTGGCTCACAGGGCGGGCACGGCCCCCCAATGCCCGCCCATGCCGCCGGGTCTGTTGTATATTTAAACCAACTAAAATTAATTCCAGTATTCTGCAAATAATAATAAGCTTCCTCTGTATGATATTCGTTGTGCAATTCTCCACTTTCTTATTCATAAATATTTATCCAGGTGGCAACTGTGGCTTATTGGGTAGAGTAGTTGTCTCTCAATTGGAAGGGTTGTGGGTTTAACTCCAGCTTCCCCCGGTCAAATGTTGATGTGCCCCTGGACAAGGCACTTAACCCCAAGTTGCCTACTGATCAGTGTATATCTGTATATGAATGTGTGCATGTCAGACTGGGTTAATATGGCAAGAGTTTAAAGCTCTTTGAGTGGTCAGTATGACTAGACCAAGCGATATAAATTCAGTCACCATTATTTATCCTCGATAAAATTACATCACACAGCATCCGGCCACTGAAACTAATTTCTCCCTGGTAGTTTAACTAGATAAGAAATTTGGACACTCTTAGGCTCGCTAAAAGTCCTCCTCACTATTCCTAACATTTTTCACTTTAGGAGCTCTCTTAAGGCCTCGGACACTTTGTAAATAACTTTTATGTCACCAAGGTAAAATTCTAAGAACGATCTTAGAATTCAGGAAATTTTAAGTTTATTCCTAAAATGATGTCACTAAGAGTTACTTTTAGTCTTAGGATTCTTTGTGAATACAGGCACAGGTTTCCTGCATATACAGTTCACATTTATAAGCAGTAAAACACTATGGCATATAAATAAAGCTGAAGTACACAAATATGGCAGGTCGGTTTGTCAGTTGGACAAATGGACTGGAGGAGTTGTTCTGTTTAAAGAGTTTTAATCAAACAGGTGAATGTAAAGTACAGCACTGCTCATTAGACAATCACTTCCAGGCACCCCGACAGTGTCCATGTTTATGTGACTAACTTGTGACTCCTCATGTCAGAAGCATTCAATAACCAACAATGAACACAGAGAGGTATGTCTACTTCCCAGGTCCTCCTAATCCCCTTGCAAAGTTATCGTTGGTTTCAGCGGCGTCCTTCAGAACTTGCATCAGCATGGCATTCCTCTGCCTCGTCTCTTCCATTCTCACTGGGTTCGATTCAGGGAGATTCTGTTGGGTAGTGGACAGAAAATCAACCCAGGTGAATTAAGGGCAAGGCAAGGCAAATTTATTTATATAGCACAATTCAGTACAGGGACAATGCAAAGTGCTTTACATGATTAAAATATAGCAAATTAAAACAGAATAAAAGCAAGTAGGAATAAAATGTAGATAGAAATTAGAACAAAGAAGTGGTGATTCAGTTAACTAGAACAGTTGAAGGCAATCCTAAACAAATGTTTTTAATCTTGATTTAAAAGGAACTCAGGCTTTCAGCACCTTTACAATTTTCTGGAAGTTTGTTCCAGATAAGTGGAGCATAGGAACTAAATGCTGCTTCTCCTTGTTTAGTTCTGGTTCTAGGTATGCAGAGTAGGCTGGAGCCAGAAGACCTTAGTGGTCTGGATAGTTGATACACTGATAACAAGTCTGTGATGTATTTAGGTGCTAAGCCATTCAGGGATTTATAGACTAACAGAAGTATTTTAAAGCCTATTCTGAGATACAGGGAGCCAGTGTAATGACTTTAGAACTGGGGTTATGTGCTCTACTTTCTTGGTCTTGGTGAGGACGCGGGCAGCAGCGTTCTGGATCAGCTGCAGCTGTCTGATCCACTTTTTAGGCAGACCTGTGAAAACGCCGTTGCAGTAATCTATTCGACTAAAAATAAATGCATGGATTAGTTTTTCCAGATCCTGCTGAGACATCAGTCCTTTAATCCTGGAAATGTTCCTCAGGTGATAGAAAGCCGACCTTGTAACTGTCTTTAGGTGCTTTTGGAGGTTCAGGTCTGAGTCCATCACTACACCCAGATTTCGGGCCTGATTAGTGGTTTTTAGGTGAAGCGACTGAAGCTGTGTGCTAACTTTGGATCTCTCCTCTATTGGTCCAAAGATTATTACTTCAGTTTTGTTTTTATTCAACTGAAGAAAGTTTTGACACATTCACGTATTGATTTCTTCTAGGCATTTACTCAGTGCCTGAATTGGTTCATAGTCACCTGGTGACATGGTGATGTAGAGCTGTGTGTCGTCTGCATAGTTACGGTAGCTGATGTTGTTATTTTTTATGATCTGAGCGAGAGGGAGCATGTAGATATTGAAAAGGAGGGGACCCAGGATGGACGCTTGGGGAACCCCACATGTGATTTTTGTTGACTTTGATGTAAAGTTACCTACTGATACAAAAAAGTCCCTGTCCTTTAAGTAGGATTTAAACCAGTTGAGAGATGTACCACAGAGGCCGACCCAGTTCTCCAGGCGTTCTAACAGGATGGAGTGATCAACAGTATCAAATGCTGCACTAAGGTCCAATAGTACCAGCACGGTGGTTCTTCCATAGTCTGTATTTATATGGATGTCATTAAAAACCTTGATAAGGGCGGTCTCTGTACTGTGGTGAGCACGGAAGCCAGACTGGAAAACATCAAAGCGGCTGGTCGTTGTTAAGAAGGTGTTTAATTGTTGAAATACAGCTTTTTCAATAATCTTACTGATAAAAGGGAGGTTTGAGATGGGCCTGTAGTTCTGGAGTAGAAGTTTGTCTAAATTGTTCTTTTTCAGCAGTGGTTTGATAATTGCTGTTTTTAGGGACTGGGGGAAAACACCTGACAGAAGGGACGTGTTTATTATCTGAGTCAACTCAGACGCTATGACAGGTAAAACTTTCTTAAGGAAAACTGTGGGGAGAACATCAAGGCAGCAGGAGGAGGAACTTAGCTGCTGAATGATCTCCTCTAAGCTTTTGGAGTTTATTTGGCTGAATTTGGACATTTTGTCAGGATAAGTTCCAGCTAAATGGATGGTTCTGGAGCTGGTGTGGATGTACAAACAGATCCTCTAATCTTTAGGATTTTTTCAGTAAAGAAGTTAGCAAATTCATTGCAGGCCCTGGTGGAGTAGAGTTCAGAAGCCACGAACACAGGAGGATTTGTTAACCTGTCGACTGTGGAAAATAAGACACAAGCATTATTAATGTTTTTCTTGATGATCTCAGAGAAGAAAGATTCCCTTGCATTTTTCAGTTGTAAGTTATATCTGTAAAGTCTCTCTTTATAGATGTCGTAGTGAACCTGGAGTCTATTCTTTCTCCACCTGCGTTCAGCTTTCCGCACTTCCCTTTTTTCACCTTCTAGCTGCTGGAGCATTTCTCCAAGGAGATTTTTTCTTCCCGGAAACAACTTTCACTTTAACTGGAGCAATGCAGTCAATGATGTCTGAGACTTTAGAATCAAAGTTATCTACTAGCTCATCTACTGAGTTGCAGCCCAAGGTTGAAGTAGCAGAGTAAGCTTGAATAAAATTTTCTGTGGCATTGTCCTTAAAGGTGCGTTTTCTTACGATGTCCCTTTGGCTAAATGAGTCACTGGAAATGATGCCTTCAAAGGTAACGGAGAAGTGATCGGATAAGGCAACATCAGTTACATTGACCTTAGAAATCTTTAGACCTTTAGTGATGATCAAGTCTAAAATATGTCCCTGTTTGTGTGTTGGCTGTTTAACATGCTGTGTTAAACCAAAGTTTCTAAGTGTGTCACACAGTTCTTTTGCACTTCTGTCTTTAGGGTTGTCATCGTGAAAGTTCAAGTCTCCCACAATAATTAAACAGTCATAATCAACACATATCACGGACAGCAGGTCACTAAAATCATTAAAAAAGTTTGATGTGGACTTAGGAGACCTGTAAACATTCAGAAACATAGTTCGTACTGGGCTCTTTACCTGGAGAGCCAAATGTTCAAGAGTCAAATTTTCCCAAAAACACCTTTTTACACTTTAGTGAATCATTAAACAATGTTGCTACTCCTCCACCTTTCCTTTGCTGTCTGCTCTCACAAAGAAAATTGTAGTTTGGAGGATGTCGACTCCATCAGTATAGGCTGCTTCATTAGATTCATGTAAGCCATGTTTCTGTTAAAAACATTACATCAAGATTATTGTCAATAATGAAGTCATTAATTAAAAGGGATTTTCCTGACAGAGATCTAATATTTAGTAAACCCAGTTTATATGATTTTTTTGGTTGATGATGTCTCTGTGGCAGGTTGCATCTGACAGTTTATGACTTTTAAGTACGACTGATTATTCCTGTCTGTTTTCCTTTTGCTTTTCTTATTTCTGCCACGTACCATAACAGATATTCCATGTTCTCCGTCAGGAGGCCCAGGCTTATGCTGGAAGCGGTCTTGACTGATAAACGTACTGCCAGGGCCCTGCTGAATATCACAAGGAAGTTATCTGAAGGTCCTCAGGACAGGCATGTTCTGTGATATGTAGAGGAGGAGGAGGATCTGGACCTCTGCGTCCTTTTGAAGATGCTGATTTAGTCACAGAACTGCGGTATTCAGAATTAATATGTGGAGAGGATGTCAACTGTAGACCAATCTTAAGGACTTTGTTCATGTTATGAGAGAAATCCAGGAAAGGAACCTCTGGGCTTTGTGGAGAGGAAGGCGAGGCGGGTGTAGTCTGGACCGGTGTTTGTGACGATGGAGGTTCTTGGTCCTCTCTTTGTCCTGCTGAGATCTGGGATGAATCCTCCTGTAATTCTGATGTAGCCTCTTTCTGTGTCGTCTTTCTGGCCGTCTTTATCTTGGTTTGTTCGGGCTGCACTGGGCTTATCATTTGTTTTGGCACTGGATGTACTTTGTTTTGGAACAAAGCTGATGGTGCATGGTTCACAGAATAGAAGATGTTTGAAATCAGTCGTTTTGCACCTGACCTATTTAGAGAGAAACCATCTCTGTTGAACAGATGTCTTCTTTCCCAAAAGATGTTAAAGTTGTCTATGAAGGTTACAGTTGTTTGTTTGCATGTTTTTTCCAGCCATTTGTTTAGCATCAGAATTCTGGAAAAAATCTCGTCTCCACAATTAACAGGCGGTAGAGGGCCGCTGAGAAACACAATGACATTAAGGCCATGAACTAAGTTCAACAGACGAATGTAATCCTCTTTCAATACTTCTGATTTTCTTATCCGGGTGACGTCGCCCAGGGCTTCAGCTTGTATTATGAGTTTTTCCAAGGTCGGCGTTCTTTCAAGATCCTTGGAAGGTCTGTCTGAAGGATGTCTAATAAATCAGACACCAGGCCACTGTTCAGATCGTTATAAATCAACACCTCTATGTTTTTCTTGTTACAGAAATGTTTAATCCCACATACAGACCCACTGCATAATATCAGGGTCCTTGGCCCTGTGGCATGTCCTTTCTCTGATGTATTAGAGCGATGGTCGTTGACGTACCTCTGAGTGTTGTCATGATTCTCCTGGGTCACATTTTGGAGCGGAGCGAATCTGTTTCGTAAAGGAATTCCAGCATTTCCAGCAGGTTTACTCCTATCATTTGTTGTGGGAACAGCCCGCTGTTGTTTCACTTGTCCTGGGACATCTCTCTGTAGTCTCGGTCAGTTTTATTTGTCTAGGCGTGGGGTTCGTTGATCCTTTGGTCTTGCACCCAGAGCGGTCCAGGGATTCTCATTTTCCTCAGGGATCTGTTTGTTCAGAGAGTTGCTGGGCTGGTAGTCCCCGTTTGGAGTCGCAGGCAGGGTTGTTTCATTTCCATACGCGCCGTTTACATCATAATTCAGTTCGAGTCGGCATATCTTCTGTTCTATAACAGCGATCTTCTGTAGAAGCGTGTCAAGGTCCACTGTGGTGAAGGTAGGCATCTTTGCAAAATCAAAATCAAAAATAAATAAAAAGAAAATAAATAAAAATAACTAAATCCAACTTTCCGTGGTTTTGGCAAAGAGATAAAAAGGAGATAAAAAGTAAAAGGCAGGAAAATGCAAGCAAGCAGGGAGCAGAGAAAAATGCGTCCGAGCAAGCAGAGAGGCGGAGCAGTAAGCAATACTTCCTCTTAGATGAAATACTTCCTCTTAGATGAAAAACAAAAAAATTATTAAAAAAAAAAAACAAGTTTTTGCTTTATGTAATTGTATGTATGTTTTTTTTTTTTATGAGGAATATTTGGTAATGTAAAAGAAAGCAGCATAAAATGCCAGGACAAAGCACCTGAAAGTACAATATTTCAACTACAGAGCTTTGTATGGTAGCCCTGTGATAACCATAGTAAAAACAGGTCTACCTGTTTACAAAAGTGCTTCAAATCTTCTGTCACTTCAGAAATGTCTGCTGGTCAGAGTCAGGAATCCAAACTTTTTATTTATTTGTTTATTTATTTATTTATGTCAGTAACTCACTGTGGTTGCATACAAAGTCAGTTAATGTGGCTATCCACCTTTAAGGTAAGTTTGAATTATATCCATTCCCAGCCAAGGTAATATTCAGAAGAGTCAGCAGCCAAAACAGTACTCAGCTATGTGCCATTTTTTCTGCTTCTGGAGTTTTCAAAATTATAGGCAGGCATAATTGTTTTGCCTGTACATTATTTCAACCGATCTCTGCCACACTGCATATCAGCCAGGGATTCTCCGGAAGAAAAGGCCCATCTTTTCTTTTTTATACAACAACAGAAGCCGGGATGTTTTCAAACCATTACACTCTGGAACCAGTTTTCAAACTATGCCATTGTAAGAAAAAACACTTGCCGTCGCCTTGTAAATGAACAGTAAAAGCACAACCAAACTTCCATTTTCACCATAAAACATAATGTAAATGGGGCAGGAATCTGAAATTACCAGTGTAGATTTGTATTGAAAGGTGTGATTTTCTTACACAAAGGAAAAGTGCCTGGCGAGCCAACAACATACATGTTGGGGGAACTGATGACTCTATGGCTACATTCACACTGCAAGGAAGTGCAAACCAAATCCCATCTTTGTGCCATCGTAGGAACTGTCTCAACTGGACCAAGGAGAAGAAGGACGGGACTGTTGGCCAATGGGCAAAGGTCCTCTTTTCTGATGAAAGTAAAGTGTGCCTTTCATTCGGGAATCAAGGTGCAAAGTTTGGATAAAGACGGGTGAGGAACAGAACTCAAGCTCAAGGTCCAGTATGAAATGGCCACAGTCATGATCTGATGTGCAATGTCCAGTGTAGGTGTTGGTAAACTCTGCTTTCTTAAATCCAATGTCACCACAACAGTCTACCAGAATGTTTTAGAGGCCTTCATGATTCCTTCTGCTGAGGATCTGTACAGAGATGCAGATTTCATCTTCCAGCAGGATCTGGCCCCTGCACATACCGCCAGAAGCTCCAAAAACTGGTTTGATGCCCATGCCATCACAGTGCGTGACAGGCCAGCAAACTGGCTCTGTGGAGTATTCTCAAGAGGAAAATGAAGGGCCCCAAACCCAGCAACAAAGAAAATCTGACAGCAAGCATCAAGGAAATCTGGGCTTCCATAACTCCCAGGCAATGCCACTGGCTTATTGCCTCAATTCCACGTCACATCGAGGCAGTGATTAAGGCAAAGGGATTCCCAACCAAGTATTAAAGATTGACAGATCAAGTAAAAAAATGTTTGACTAATTTAATCCTAATTTCTTTCTTTTATCTGCAAAAACTAAGAAGTAAATGGTGAGTTCTTCAAAGTATTCTAATTTTGTGGATTCCTGTTTTCATGGGTTTTATGAGCGGGAAGGCCCAATTATGTAAAAATAAATAGAAACTTGAAATTGTTTCAGTTGTGGGCCCTTAATCTATAATCTATGAAAGTTGAACTTTTTGAATGGAATTATGGAAATTAAACAACTTTTCCATGATATAATTTTTTTGTAAAGGGCCTGTAAAATATAAAACACATAAAAGATGTATTAAGAAACTTGAATAACATGGATAAAGTGAGCACAGTCATGTTACGCCAAAAGCTATTGAGAAAAAGTGGGTTTTCAGAGCAGATTTAAAAATGGAAAGTGCAGAAGCCTGTCTGATATTTATGATACTTATATTATGTTCAAACATTTTTTCCATATAGAGTTCTTGTTTTCAAAATTATTTTATTCTTCCCTGTACGCCTGTTATTCCTCCTCATCATCATCTCCTTCTTCATTTTAGTCTTATTCTTCTTCATAATCTTTTATTTTATAACTGTAGTTTAAAAAATATTAAACTTGTTTAATGACTGAAAGTCATGGTTGGTGAAGACTATGAAGATTTCTTCTTATAGACCAACGAAAGCTTGAACTGTATTTAATACCCGAAATAACTGTCCTACAGATGGCCAGGGCAGCCAAGGAGGCATCTCCCAACAAACCAACTAGAACATTTTCTCCAACAAAACCAGAAAGGGAAAGAACAGGGCTCTATAGCACAGGAAATTTTTTTATCATCAGATAGAAGGTTTTTAATTGAGTAGTATTTACATTATTTACAACCAGTAAATAATGTCTAAAAGAACAAGTGAAGTGAAGTGTTTGACATCGACAATAACTGAACAATATGCGCAGCTTCTAAACCACCAGTACCAGGGCCATCTGTCATAGACAGAGTGTTCCAGAACCCATTTTTTTACTATTAAGTCTTAAAACTCATTATCTTGAGTATGTAGGCAAACTGGATTAACTTCCTTAGTATTAATCAAATTGCAATATATACCAATAAAATACCAAAATTAAAAAAATAAATGTGAACATTAAGTGGTAGATGATTGATACCATATGAATCTCACATCTATTAACTTTTCATACCACCTATTAATCTGTGCAGGACTGCGTGCAGGCTGGTGTCTATGTCCTGTAAACAGACATTGTGTAATCACAATTTTTTATTTTTTTTTAAACGATTGAAAAATGCTGTCTTATTGATTGTTTTGATTGACTTTACATTAGTGAGGAATATGTCCAGATTCAATGTGACTCTTGTTATCATGGTACCATTTACAAGCCGGCAGATGTATCCAGCTGATCTGAAGAGAAAAGCATGAGACTGCCCACTGTGTCACTTTTAAATTTATTCAGTGGTTTCTATTATAGAAATGCATTTTTATAAGAGAGGAGGTTATTATTATCTAGTTTTATGGCTGTTAATCTCTTTTTTATAATACACATTTTTTTTTTATGTTGTCTTGAAAAAAGATATTGTAAGTTATACATTAAAATAGATGGCATTATGGAACTGAATTGGTGTTTCTCAAAAAGACTATAGAAGAATTGGAGCTGGACGATAATTCGATAATATTGATTGATAGACATATAAGCTTATTGCTGATAGAAAAAATGGGTCATTAAAAGTTCAATACAATAACAGTTTTCCTTCTTTTGCATTCTAGCCATGTAGATTAATGTTACAGTCACTACATCCTTCCAACCAATCACAATCAGACCCAGGAACGCTGTTACCAAGCTCCGCCCCTTTCAAAGAGTTCAGCAAGCACACGTTCTTTTGTCTTTTTTTGTTTGTTTTTTACTTGCAGTTTTGGTAAAAGGTTGGTTGAATAAAGGGTTAAGTTGGAATTCAGTGTTTGTGAGTTCTGTATCTAAAAATAGGTTGCTAAGCAACAGTGTAAAATGGCCAGGGCTGCACTGAAAATATATGTTTTGAATTTGTTGATAATTATCAATATCGATCAATATGATTCCTATTTTATTCAGGGTTAACACGCGTTTTTTTGTTGTTGCTTTTGCGCGTGTATATAGTGAATGGCAGGGAAAAAACACATGGATACCCCCCCGCGCAAATCTTGTCTCGTCGCATCTCCCCCCCGCTACGCCAGTCGGTCCGTGCAAAAGTTGTCGTCGCGTCTCCCCACTCCCAATTCAGCGCCTCCTTCCTGCTGGAAACACAGTTATCGATATGCTTTTTTTCTATTTCGTCCAGCCCTAAGTAGAATTATGAAATATTTAATTCTGGTTATATGTACAGGTGACAAATGTTTTCCGCGAAAATAATACCTGTCATAAAAATATGGCAGTATTTTCAGAGGGTTATGCATCTGCTTTTCTCTTTTATTTCTTTCATTTTCGCCTGCAAAGTCACCCCTAGTGCTCTCTTATCGTAATGCACCATGTATGCGCAAAACTAATCTTTAAGGGAGAGCAAACGTCGGCTGGCTTGAAAGTTTATTGCCACTTGACTGCAGCATTTCACTTTAGTCCCTAGTTTTAAACAGCCTGTTCCCAGCAAAAACTGTCCCTGGAAATGTCCCCAATTTTAGCCTTGTATTGTATGAATGAGAACCAAATATTGTCTGCAACAACAGCTGGTAGCTGGTCGCTGTCAGAGACAGAAGAAGAAGAAGCAGTCAGCCTTCTCTCCCTCACACTCCCAAGCCCCAAATTTCATTGTAGATATCTGGTCACCTTAATGTACAGCAACTGCATCAACAGCTTCAACAATAAGTATAGGATCCCGTGGAGATAGAAGAGGTTTCATGAGTAATAATGACTGAAATGATTCAGTCTTGTCAGCAAGAGATTATATAGAGATTGACAAAACCAGCTTTTATTTTGAAAGTCCACTTCCTCTTATTGGCAAGTGAATTTGCATTTTAGCTACACATTTAGATCCTAGCTAAATATTTAGCTCCAAACTAAACAATTAGATCTGAGTAAAATATTTAGTTTGCAAATTAAATCTTTATTTTGGAAACTAAATATTGAATTTGGAGTTAAATATTTAGTTTGCAACCTAAACATTTAATTAGGAAATACATGTTTAGTTTGAAAACTAAATATTTCTTTTGGAGCAAAATATTTAAATTGCAAATTAAATATTTATTTTGCAAAATAAACATGTAGTTAGGGAATTAAATGTTTAGGTTGGAAACTAAATATTTAGTTTGTAAACAAACTTTTTAGTTTGCCAATTAAATATTTTGTTTGGAACTGTGACATTTATAAATATATGAATGACATAATGAAAATAATAGTTGGAAAATTAACCTTTTTTCCCCTCTTATGACAAGCTATATAACCCAAATTATTGCTGTAAATTATTCACTTTACTGATGGCACCCCATATTTTCCCCCTTATAAATATAAACTCATGTGACCTGGTGACCTTAGACTTGCTGAATTGTCTGGACAAATTTAAACACTCTCCTAACATCTTTGAGGGTTGTTTTCAAAATGGCCCCTTTTTACTCACCACCTTCAGAAGGGATGAAGGAGCATTTTGCTATCTCCGCAAAAACTGCTGACCAAATCTAGAGCAGCGGAGATACTCAACGTAACCGAAGTTTCTGAACTAAAAAGTAGGATGCTTGCTTTGCTCTGCTAACATGGGTTGGACTAGAAAGAAAACCTTGCTACCCTGAGGAACGGGAGAACTGCAATTGCAACATTTGGGTCGCCAAACGGAACTAAAACGAACTGAATCCGTCCTTCAAGTTTATGGCAACACACCCTGCTGAGGGGAAGTGACAGCAGCTCAGTCTGACACACAGCCAGCTTCACCTGGGAGCTTCCGGGGGAATTCTGGTTGGTATTTCTATGACTGAATGTAACCATCAGCACATAAATGTTAACCACAAGGTGCCACCCCGCCAACTCTACTGCTACATGGAATCACCTTCAGCATCTCTTTCCTCCTCTCTTCTCCCGGAGAGATCACAGACCACATTCCGTAGCCAAGCCCCATGGCAGCAATGGCCGCTGTGGAGATGACGATAGTCCGTATGCCGCTCATCCTGGACGGTCACTTTGTGGAGTCTGGGCCGCTGGCTCACCTCACACTGCTGCTCCAAGCCAGCAGGATTTCATAACGTAACACGACAGCGGGGGAAGCCGGGACATTCTTCTCTCTCTTCGGCTTCAGTGGCGGGTGGCAAGAACCGCCTGGATGCAATACTGCCTCAAAGGGAATGGAGGGGAACTGCTTTGGTTAAGCGTGTAATCCATGCGGGTGTTACCACCATAGACATAATATAAGAGTAGACCACGCATTGACTGTCGCGGCGCAGGAATTA